>NC_080090.1:51285000-51547500 GCF_950005125.1 Chionomys nivalis | reverse complement strand
GGCTCACTTACATATCACATTTCAAGTTGCTGAAGGTTAGCTCATTTCCTGGAAAATGAGTATCTTGGATTCCTTTCCACAGGATGTCTGCGGACTTCAGACCTTAAGCCTAGACCTACACTGGAAAACATGTTACCTGTCAGGAAAATACTGTTCCTAGGATCTTTATCCAGAGGACCTGCATTTTACATTTATTTTGTTGATAATGAAACAAGGTCTTATTCTAATTGGTGGCAATCCTATTGCCTTGGTCTTCTGGGTGCTTGGATTACAAGTGTACATATCACTATGTGTTAAATACTCTAAGGAGTTAATAAATCACTGGGAAAAGAAGAGCTCGCTTAACTAGCTCATTGGTACCTTCCTGGAGCTCCTTTCTCTTCCTTCTCCCTTCCTTCTTCCCTTCATTCCTTTGATATTTCTTTCTGTTGTTAGCTTTCCCAAGTTACCTGGCCAAGATGGTTAAGCCATAATTGGAGTCAGTGTCAAATTCACTTTGACAATTCCCTGTGTCTGTAGGTAGGAGTCAAAGGTTACAGTTTATTTAGTTCAGCCTCTTCCTCCCAGGTCTCCTATTCAGACAGTGCAAACTAGTGGGGCAAACTTGGAAAAGCCATGAAAGGCAAAGCAACATTTCCAAAATGGGCCTCAAAAACAAGTTCTCCCATTTTACTGGCATCTGAATTACTTGGAGAGCTTCTTAGGAAGGCAGATTCCCAGGACCCCATTTCGCAGTCCCTGAGTGGTGAAAACAGTCATTTTGGGAAGGTGGAGGAAATGAATTGCATCTAAGACAAAAACATAGAGGACAGGAATCATGAGAAGTAAAAACAGTGTTAGGAAACATGGATGAAATGAGCAGAAAGAGGAAAGAAAAGAACCGCAAATTTACAAACATGGCTCATTGAGGGGCTTGCAGATGATACCAGAAAGAGAGCAGCATGTGGAAACAGTTTTCATAAGCCCTACTTTTCCATGAACACCAAGTTAGTCGAACAACAGCCTCATTAAGGTCCAGAACATTAGGCTAGGCAAATAGGCCATATACAAGAAAGAATATCTGCTAGGGAGATGAAACAGACATGGTTAACATCACCCTTGTTGGAGTGACTACTTTGAGAGGAAAAGTAATTTTGCTTATGTGACATAGATTGGTTCTAGTACCCTAGACTAGAGGTGAACTCACTTGGCAGAATTATTATTGTTGTTGTTGTTGTTGTTGTTGTTGTTGTTGTTACTAATGAACCCTGCCTAACTGCTTTAATCTAGTCAATGCATGCTCTGACTTTTCACAAATCTAGATAAGATAAAAACCTGGACAAGCTATTTGAGGGGCTCTTGTAAAGGTGGACCCAGAGGTGTGCACTGACACCTTCTCACTCACCCAATACAGTATACGATAGCTGATGTAACCTCTAAGGGCACTTACATGCAAGCTTACAACCTCAGTGTAATCTCAAAATCCATATAAATGTGGTAAGAGAGAATTGACTCCACAAAGGTGTCGTCCAACCTCCACGGAGCATGCATGTACATACACACAAACACACACTATCTACATACACATTAATAATAATAAACATTTTTTATTTTCACATACTTAATGAACAAAGAATTTAGAGACTTAATGTTTCCTCAAATTGAAAGCTTTTAGGTCTTGAAACTGATTTAAAATTACCTCATGTCTTAGCATTTCGAATGTTCTGCTTTGCATATCTTCATAGAAATGTAATTCTCTATTTTCACACTCATTTAACTTTTTTCTTATTACTTTTAATACTTCCATAAATCTGTAAGAACAAAGATTAGCATGTGAAATTTTAACTGTAAGCACTTAAATAATATTTAAGCAGATAGTAAAGAAAGCAGTTTATAAAGTATCTGCCTGTCTTATTTGGACAATCTAAAATTACTGGAAAGTATTCTGATGAAAATTAATATATACAGGAAACCTCAAAGCCTGCTCCAACAGTAACAAACTTCCTCCAACAAAACCATACCCACTCCAACAAAGCCACACCTCCTAATAGTGCCACTCCCTTTGGGGGCCATTTTCTTTCAAACCACTCCATATATATTCTTGGAGAATTTCATACACTGCATTTTATTTTTTTATTTTTATGGTATGCCCATGGGTGTTTTTGCTTGCATGTATGTATATGTACCACATGTGTGTACCTGGTGCATACAGAGGCCATAAGAGGGTATTGGATCTCCTGGGACAGATAGTTGTGAGCTGCCATGTGGCTGCTAGGAATCAAACCCTGGTCCTCTGGAAAAGTAACAAGTACCCTTAACACTCAGGCATCCTCAGCCCACATGTAATGTATCTTAATCATGTCCCCTCCCCATACTCTACCCCACAACTCCTCTCAGAGCCATCTCTGTCCCCCATGGTATATTCACTTTATGTATTTATTTTAGAAGGAACTATTTTGCAGCAGATTTCCTGGTCCTTTGTCTCTTACAATATTTTGACCCCTCTTCCACAATGTTCCCTGAGTGCAGGGGTCATGTTATAAATGCATTAATTGGGGACAGGCACCCCCAAGATTTCTTATCTCTGCATTTGACCAGTTGTGGCTTATGAGAAAAAAAATTTATGATTAGTTTGACAGATGAACGTGACAAGATGAACACACAGAATTGTTTGGGAAACACAAGTTCATTTTTACTACTGTACTGGTTACTTTTCTCACACTATAACAAAATATCTGACAAAAGCAATGAGTGAAGGGTCATTCTGGCTTACAGTTTTAAGGTAGCACCCACCCTTCCTAATGGGGAAGTCATGGTGATCATAGCTGCTCTCACCATGGTGATAGGCAGGTCATTTCGTGTTGAGTCAGTAGTTGGGGAAGAGATGAATGCTGGTATTCAACTGAATCTCTTTTTCACATTTTATTTAATCCAGAATTCTAGCCCATGAGGCGATGTCACCCATATTCAGGGTAGATCTTTCCTCCTCAGTTAGACATTTCTGGAACACCTTCACAGATGCCAGAAATGTGTCTCTTAGTTGATTTTAAATCCAGTCAAATTGAAAATTAAGATTATTATAAGTCCATCACTTATCAACTTGAAACCCAAATACAGCTTTTTTGGTTTTTCAAGACAGGGTTTCTCTGTGTAACAGCCCTAGTTGTCCTGGAAGTCTCTTTGGAGACCAGGCTGGCCTCAAACTCGCAGAGGTCTTCCTGCCTCTCTTTCCCAAGAGCTAGGATTAAAGGCATGTGCCATCACACCTGGCTTCACACTACTCTAAAATCACAGTACTCTATCTTGCTCATGGGCATCTCTTAATGCAAAACAAAAGTATTTCATCTGTAACAATTCTCCAAAATCTTAACAGCTCTAACACTGTTCAAAAGTCAAACATTCAAAGTCTCTTCTGAGTCTCTAAGGCAATCTCTTAACTGTAGCCTCTGTAAAATCAAAATCTAAGCTACATAATTCCAATATACAATTGCACTAAATAAACATTGCTATTCCAAAAGGAAGGGATGAAGGCATAGCAAGGAAAGGTCAGAGCAATGTCAAGCTTGAACAGAACAGGCAAAAACCAACACTTCAGCCACCTGCCTGGCTTCTGGGGATCATGACATAATTGTCTGAGTTCCAAGAGCCTTGGATAGACACCCATAGTCCTCATTCTCTTCTGCCTATAGGACAAGTAACCTCCCTCTTAAATGTGCTCCACCATGTCCCTGTAGTTTTCATTGTTGAACATCCCATGGTTCTGATATATCCAGCATCCTATGATCTCCACTACAGCTTAGGCTTCTCCATCATAGCTTCATGCAGTTACTTCTCAAAATCTCCTGTGTGGAACTTGCCCCTGCCTCATTGCCTGACCTCAGAAGCTTCCTAGGCCCCTAGTGAAAACCTTCATGACCCTGTAATTTTTAAGTTTTGCACACATGAAAAACTAGCACCATGGGTATGGTGTTGTCCATCTGAGATATGTTCTGACCTTCTCTGCCACAGCTGTAGTGGCTGCTGAATGCCTTCGAATCTAAACTGAGAAAATTCCCTAGGCAATTGTTTTTAGGCAGGGAAGCCCCTCAAAGGCATTATTGATTTCAGTCTCTCTCATTTCAAATGAATTTGCAATTTTATGAGCTTGGGCCTTCGATGAGCAGAGTCTCATCCTCAAGGTCTCTTTCCTATTATGCCAATACAAAGTGTGAGGTTCCTCATTAATTTTGCTAAACTGCTTTGCAGTGACAGATGCTTTCTCCATACTGGCCTCATCTTCAAGTTAAACTTACACTACATTCCTCATTGAAATGTACTTTTTTTCCACATCGTTCTGTTCTGCTGGCTATCTCACTTCTATCTATCTATCTATCTATCTATCTATCTATCTATCTATCTATCATTGTGAACCTAGATAAGAGCAGCAAACAGGAACCATGGCACAGCCTGAGAATGCTATAGTGTCTTTACATTTCTGCTGCCAAACAAATGAGTACATTAATTTCGAACTATTCCTCACTCAAATTTTTGGGAAATGGGCAGAAGGTAGGCAAATTCTTTGCCAGACCACAAAATGAATGGCTTCTAGTCCAATCCCCAATAAAGTCCTTGTTTTCTCTTCCTAAACTTTGTGACTACATTTCTTTTAGAATCTTTATCCAACTGCCCCCAGAATGGCCTGCCACATTCTGATTACAAGCATGCTAGCCTGCAGCTCCAAATTCTTCTACATTTTCCAAACAAATTGGTTCCAAGGACTTGAAAACAACATAAGTTTATCACAACAGCCCTCTTCCTTGATTCCATTTTTCTGTATTACTTTTCTTATTGCTATGATCAAGTACCTGATAAAAAAAAAATGACTTCAAGAAGCAATTTGGGGTTATGTTTTCAGAGGTGAAACAGTGCGGAAAAATATCTATATTTATTGGCATGCATATAGGTAACAAGCTAAGGTTTAAGGATACAGAAAGAAAGAAAGAAAGAAAGAAAGAAAGAAAGAAAGAAAGAAAGAAAGAAAGAAAGAAAGGTAGATAGATATAGTGAATATGGAAAATACTAGTTCAAATGAGTTTAATTACCCAGTCTATTTTTATAACTGAAAATGAGAAAGAGGTAGAAAAAGTAAATATGATCAATGTAATTGTAATTTTGCTGGGAAAAAAAAACAGGCAAGACAGAATTTTAGATGTGAGCAGGTCTGAAAATTGAGGTAAGGATATTCCCAAAAAAGGGGAAATATAACGCAAAAAAAAAAAACTTCAGATACATAAATTCAAGGTAGAAAAGAAACGGTGCAGTGACAGTTACACCAAAAGTATTGTTATTACTAATGTCAAAGCCATTAAAGAATGATAATGATGGGGCTGGAGAAATGGCTCAGTGGTTAAGAGCACTGCCTGCTCTTCCAAAGGTCCTGAGTTCAATTCCCAGCAACCACATGGTGGCTCACAACCATCTGTAATGAGGTCTGGTGCCCTCTTCTGGCCTGCAGGCATACACGCAGAAAGAATATTGTATACATAATAAATAAATAAATAAATAAATATTTTTAAAAAAAAGAATGATAATGATATTTCGGCACTCAAAAAATATTTCACATTGCCCTGAGTTTCTGAAGTACATTTAAAACACAGTAATTTTGTTGTGAAATGGTAGATACACTATTAATTTCTATTTAGATAGTCAGTAAGCTAAAGTTAAATCAACTGCTGAATGACTAAAATGATCTGAAATATTAAGCTCTTACCTGTGTAATTCCTTTTCTGATTCTTCCGTTTTCTCCTTCTCTTCTTCCAAAGCACATGCCAGAGATTGTGTCGACTGAATAAGTTTATTTTGTTGTTTCTTTTTGTCTACAATCTTTGACAAAATATTTATAAGTAGGTTTTTTTTAACTACCTAAGGACTCAACCTTGTTTCTTAAAATAGTACTTCTCATGAGTTTATGAGCAATATACATTAGAAACGATTTATAAAATGCCATCTAGGACAGAATTCAAACAGTGACGTCTGTTAAAATAGAATACATTGATGTACACCTTTGTCATAGAAGTTAAACTAATGGATATATTTGCTAAAACAGAGGTTTTGAGTATTTGGAAGCTGACAGGAGAAAAGGCAGGACAACGAAGTAGAATTCGTTATGCATGAACACCAGTAAACCTGTAAGCAGCATTCACAGATACCTGACCTGACAGTCATAAACTCCTGTGCTAGTCCTAAGTTTTCTCTTCTATCCTTGCTAGGCATTAGATGGGGGACAACTGATGCAGAGCTTCAAGCTACTAAAGAGACTGTAGGTTTCTAGTTTGGGGGTTGATTTTAGACAGGTTCAGTATAACTAAGGGTGTGTCATTCAGTGGTTTGAATGGGATTAGTCCTTATAGGCTCATAAAGGTACGCTTAGTCCCCAGCTGGTGACTTATCAGAGACAGATTAGGAGGTGTGGCCTTAATGGCGGTGTGTCTCTAGAGGTGGCCTTTGAGATTCTAGGTGCTCAAGCCTGGCCAGTGTGTCACTGTCTTTTCCTGCTGCTGCCTGGGGATCAAGATGTACAATTCTCAGCTACTTCTCCAGTACCATGTCTGCCAGTGTGCCACCCTGCTCTCTGCCATGATGGTAGTGAACTAACCCTCAGAAATTGTAAACAAGTCCTGAGTTAAATGCTTTCTTTAATAAGAAAAATAAATAAATGCTAATAAAATTCTGTAAAGAGTATTTAGATGGTTGAGTGATTAAGATGTTGTATGGGGCAGGAGAGATATCTGGGAGGTTAAGAACACTGAGTACTCTTCCAGAAGACCCAGGCTTGATTTCCAGCACCCACATGGTGACTCACAAGCTCTGTTAACTATGCACGTAGTGCACCAACATATAAATACACATATATGTATATATATATATAAGCTAAATGCACATACACACAAATAAAATTTTTGAAAGATGCTATAGAATGTTCATTAATAGTTCTAGATATTCTAAGGTGCTTAAATCATACTTTATGAAGATAACTTTAGAATGTACTTACTTTATTTCTATTACATTTTTCATTATCACTTGACTTTGGGATGAATAAAATTCTCATTCTTGTATGCACTAGCCAAAGAGTTCCTATTTTTTCTATGTTTCTCTAAGTCTTCTCTATCTTATCTGTTGTGGTGGTTTGAATGAGAATGACCTCTGTAGGCTAACATATTTGAATGTTTAGCCCCCTGTTGGTGGAACTGTTTAGGAAGAATTGGGAGGTGCAGCCTTATGGGAGGAGCTGGTGGTGGGCTTTGAAGTTTCAAGCCCAGTCTTTCTGTTCTCTGCCTGCTGCTTTTGGTTAAATGCCTCAGTACCATGCCTTCCTGCCTGTTACCTTCATCCCTGCCTGAATTATTGAGTAACCCTCTGAAACTCTAAGCAACCCCCTCAAATTTTATCTTTTTATAAGTGCCCTTAGTCATGGTGCGTTTTCAAACATTTGAAAAGTAACTTAGACACTTGTTCTGTGCCTGTTTCCTTAGGATTGAAACATTCCTTCAAGGAGGGAGTAAGAAACTGATAAGATTCAGGAAGTTAACAAAACCTACAAGACTCATAAAACTCCAAAATTTACGAAAGTCACAAGGCCTCTCCACAATGTTATCAAGGTGTAGACAACTGTTGGGGAGAGGAGACTCTGCAGTGGATCTGACTGTGCAGTGAGCTCCAGGAATGAAGTTTGTAAGTTATCCCTGTGCTGGCGTTCACTTCTCAATGGTGCCTCTAACTCTGAGTCACCAATATTCCTGTGAGTAACTTCAGTAAGTTCATTGTTTTACCAAGCTACACTTAGAATCATTTGACTGCTGTTGGGGACTTATCAGAAGTCACACAATAGTTGAATTAACTTCATCATATTCTAGTTTTTATCAGCCTGTTCAAGACAGGCTCTCATCTACAAATCTGTTTTTAATCACTCACCACCGCTTTTTATACTAAAATCTGATTTTCAATCATATAACTCCAATAAAAAAAATTGAAGGTCATCAAGACCTTTTAAAGGTCTCTATCCTGGGGCTGAAGAGATGGCTCAGTGGTTAAGGGCCCTTGACGCTCTTGCAGAAAACCTAGGTTAATTTCCTACCAGCTACATCAACAGAACACGGGTACTGAGAACTAAACTTAAATCCTCAACAAGTGTCCGAACCGCTGAATTAGCTTTCCAGCCCATTGTTATAAGAATTTCTATAAATGAATATATGAGAATTCTATTCTGATTAATAAACATAAATATTATTTTCATTATATACCATTAAATGGCATCCTGAATTATCTCTATCTTTTCTGAGATTGCAGTGTCATGTCATTGTAAGGATAATAAGCACAAATGAATGAAAAGATTAGATTCTTCACCTTCAATACGAATGGTACCACGTTTCTCTGTAAGGCCCAATTGCACCAAGCAGCCATTTCTACAAACATTTTGTATCACCTTTCTTTTATGTCTAGAGAAAAATAAACTTTATTGGGGGAAGTGTTTGCTTAATGAACAAGTACTGGTTCTTAATTAAATACAAATTAGAATCTATTTGTTTTTAAAGCACTCCTGAAAGGCTAGACTACAAGGGAGATTCTTAACACTACATCAAATGACTACTTAGTATTCTAAGAAAAATAAAATACTAACAGAGCTGTATTTTGTAAAATAGTAAAGAGCCTCAAACAAAGAACAGCATATCCATGTCCCTCTAGAGTAGTGTTACAACTGGCAAAAGGTAGAAACAGCTCCAATGTCCCTTGGTAGAAGAATGGATAGATAAACACAGAGAGAAGTGTGCAAAATGTTGGGTTTCAGCTGTTAGAATCTCCTCTAGTCAGACTGTACTGTACAAATAATTAAGTCTATGAATTCAATCAAGTTCTTCTGTTAAGTCAAGATGGCTTGCATCATCACACGTATTATCACCCCGAACACATAAATAAATGTTATCAAGTAACACTGGGGGTTTTTTTCTTCATGGTGGCAGAAATGAAAAGTACACTAACTTACCAAATCTTCTCTTAATAGTTTATTCTCAATCTCTTCGATTTCTTTTGCTTGGTTCTTTACTGAATCTTCTAACTTGAAACACTCAACTTCTAGCCTAAAGACATTTTACATAAGAACTAATTATTCTCAATTCTTAATAATGAAATTTAGAAAAACTGAAAAGCAGAAAGATGATAGCATCCAGGTTCTTGCCCACGTGAATTATGCACCATAACACTGACTTATATCCCAGCCTTAAATTAGGCATTGCATTTAAGATAAAGTGAAAAGTCTCTCTGGCTTAATGCGTCTGTGTTTATTACCACAACTGACATAATTTCCTTACTATACTGCTGATAAGATTTATAAACACTTGCGGTATTATGCTTGTGGCTTTAAGTCATACTTCCATAGCTGATATTCCACTCTTGAAGAATTCAGGATGCCTTCTCGCTGTCGGTCTTCCTGCAACTGTGCTTCCTGAAACAAAAACAAAAAGAAATCAAAGAAGCCTATTGTAGTCATCCAGAACACATCTATCCATCGCCTATTTTCATCTAAAATTCTAGCCAAAACAGCTGCAACCACTCCTCATTCATCCGTTGTTAGTGGGAGTGTCCATGCCGTACAGAAAGAGAACAGAATTGTTGGAACAAAAACCTTGTGCCTATGAAACCTACAATGATACAACCCACTTTCCTGCTGAAAAGTTAATGGCCTCTGCTCTACAATAGAATCACATGACCCTTGTTTTTAAATTATATTTTGTCAGATATTCAAATGGAGAAAAATAACAAAATGGGAGGAAACCCAGAAATTCCCTCTGTGAGGAATTTGCTTATATTTCAATACCACCTCAAAGATGATCATTTGAAAAATTCATGTAGAGGAGTAATCAAAGTAAACCAATGATGATAAAAATTAACATGATACTTTCTTCTTCTTCTGGAAACACCAAATGGCGGATGATGCCGGTGCAGCGGGAGGGCCCAGAGGCCCCGGGGGGCCAGGATTAGGAGGCCGTGGCGGCTTCCGCAGAGGATTCGACAGCGGTCTGAGGGGCCCCGTGGCCGTGGTCGAGGCTGTGGCCGAGGACGAGGCCGCAGGGCTCGCGGAGGTAAAGCTGAAGACAAGGAGTGGATTCCCGTCACCAAGCTGGGCCGCCTGGTTAAGGACATGAAAATCAAGTCTCTAGAGGAGATCTACCTGCTCTCCCTGCCCGTTAAGGAGTCCGAGATTATTGACTTTTTCCTGGGAGCATCCCTAAAGGATGAGGTTCTGAGGATCATGCCCGTGCAGAAGCAGACTAGGGCAGGCCAGCAGACCAGGTTCAAGGCTTTTGTCGCTATTGGGGACTACAATGGTCACGTAGGTCTCGGTGTCAAGTGCTCCAAGGAGGTAGCCACTACCATCCGAGGGGCCATCATCTTGGCCAAGCTTTCCATTGTCCCTGTGCGGAGAGGCTACTGGGGGAACAAGATTGGCAAGCCCCACACTGTTCCTTGCAAAGTGACAGGCCGCTGTGGTTCTGTGCTGGTGCGTCTCATCCCTGCCCCCAGAGGCACTGGCATAGTCTCCGCTCCTGTGCCCAAGAAGCTGCTGATGATGGCTGGCACTGATGACTGCTACACATCAGTCAGGGGCTGCACTGCCACCCTGGGCAACTTTGCCAAGGCCACCTTTGATGCCATCTCTAAGACTTACAGCTACCTGACCCCCGACCTCTGGAAAGAGACTGTGTTCACCAAGTCTCCTCATCAGGAATTCACTGACCATCTTGTGAAAACCCACACCAGAATCTCTGTTCAGAGGACCCAGGCTCCAGCTGTGGCCACCACATAAGGGTTTTTTATACAAGGAAAATAAAAGTGAATTAAGTCTGTTTAAAAAAAAAATTAACGCCGGGCAATGGTGGCGCACGCCTTTAATCCCAGCACTTGGGAGGCAGAGGCAGGCAGATCTCTGTGAGTTCGAGACCAGCCTGGTCTACAGAGCTAGTTCCAGGACAGGCTCTAAAGCCACAGAGAAACCCTGTCTCAAAAAAACCAAAAAAAAAAAAAAAAAAAAAAAAAAAAAACTTAACATGATATTCTGTGTGGTTATTTGAAAGAAAATGGCCCCCAAAGAGAGTGGTACTATTAGGAGATGTGGCCTTTTTGGAATAGGTGTGGTCTTGTTGGAGGAACTGGGTCACTTTGGAGGCAGGCTTTGAGGTCTTGTCTGTGCTCAAGTGTCTCCATTCAAATCCTGTTGTCTGCATAAGATGTAACACACTCAGTTCCCTCTCCAAGACCATGACTTCCTGCAAGTCACCATATCCCACCATGATGACAATGGACAAAACCTCTAAAAATGTAAGCTACCCTAACTGAATGTTTTTCCTTTATAAGAGTTGCTGTGGTCATGGTGTTTCTTCACAGCAATAGAACCCCTAACTAAAATAGAAGTTGGTACAAGGGATTAGAGTGTTTCTGTGAAAGGTCTGGCCATGCTTTTGTTTAGAGGAATTTCAGAGAAGTTTGGACTTGAGGAGTTTGTGTTAGAGATGCTTTAAGTGGTGCTTAATGGCTAATACCAGTCGGAGCACAGTGTAAGCAGAGTTTTTCTGTGTCCCAGCAGCCACTCCCGAATAACCACTCAGAGATTTAATATTAATTATAAATGCTCATCCAATAGCTGAGGCTTATTATAAATTAGCTCTTACAACTTAAATTAACCCATTTATATTAGTCTACATTATGTCATATGGCATTACCCCTCTTTCATCTTGCAACTCCATTTTCCTCTTTGTATCTCACTGGTGATGCCTCTGACTTTGCCCTTCTTCTTCCCAGCATTCTCTCTGCCCTAAAAATCCTGCCTAGCTATTAGCAAATTAGCTTTTTATTAACAATGAGAGCAACATCTTCAGTGTACAGAAGGATTATTCCACACAGCATGGAGTGGTTTGAACAGTGGGAGGCTGTCTAAAGAGGTTTCAGAGGGGAAGAATTTTAGTATATTGCCTAGAAATTATTTTTGTGATATTTTGGTGAAGAATGTGGCTGCTTTTGCCCTTGACTGAAAAGTTTGCCAGAGGTTAAAGTGGTGAGTTTTATTTTTTTTTTTTTTTTTTTCAAGACAGGGTTTCTCTGTGGTTTTGGAGCCTGTCCCGGAACTAGCTCTTGTAGACCAGGCTGGTCTCGAACTCACAGAGATCCACCTGCCTCTGCCTCCCAAGTGCTGGGATTAAAGGCGTGCGCCACCACTGCCCGGCAAGTGGTGAGTTTTAGATTAATTCCCTTGGCAAAAGAAATCTCAAAACAGCCTAGTATAGACTATGCTGTATGATTACTAGTGTTGACTCTAATGAAGATATAATGAAAAGGAGCAAGTTGAGCAAGAAAAAATATTTGAGGAGAAAAGAACACCATAAAATGGAATAGGGTTAAATCTTGTGTTCAAGGAGATAAACAGATTAAGAAATGAAATAAAGGAGTGGTGACTTCAGGGCAAGGTCCCACCCAGCTAAATTTCCAACCTGTGAAAAGGAATTAAAGAAAAGCTTATAGCAACGCAGTGGTAGTGCATGTCTTTAATACGAGCACTCCAGAGGCAGAGGCTAGTGGATCTCTGTGACTTTGAAGCCAGTCTGGTCTACAGAGCAAGTTCCAGAATAGCCAGACTAAGGCAGTGAAGGGAAATATCAAAAACAGAAAGCTGGTGAAGATGTAATTAAAAGATCTCTGAGCTCAAGGCCAGCCTGGTCTACAGAGAAAGTTTTAGAACAGCCAAGCATAAGCAGTAAAGGTAACAGTCAAAAACAGAAAGTTGGTAAGATATAATTTGAAGAGAGAGCCATGTTCCAGCCCCAGTACGCAGAGAACTTGGCACATTCAACCATGTCGTTTCGGCTTCAAGGATAGAAGGAATTATGGAATCTCCCTCTGCAACTAAGAAAAGCTGCTGAGGCCAATCATATATGAGGGGTGTTTCTGAATGGAGGCCTAGAGAGGCCATTGCATGAAGCTGTGATAATGAAGCCAGAACGGCCTTGGAGACCACAAAATACCAGAGCAATGGAACAACTGCCAAGGAGAGCTGCTGACAGGAAGTAAAACAAGTTCAAGAGGAAGAAGCGTGCTATAGACCACAGAGATTAAAGGAATTGGAGATCTGATGAGCATTTTGACATCAGACAAGAGTATGCAGAGTTTAGAGTCTGCCCAGCTGATTATTAGTCCTCCTTTGGTCCACTATCTCCTCACTATGATCCCTTCCCTATGTTTTGGATTGACAATGTATATCCTATGCCATTATATGTTAAAAGTATGTGACCTGCTTTTTTATATGTATTTTACAGGTGATTACGGTTAAAAGATGGTGTGAATCTCAGAAGAGACTTTGAACTTTAAACTTTTAAATTAATTTAAGACTGTAATAAACTATGGGGACATTTGAACTTGGACTGAATGCATTTTTACATGATGATATGGCTACAAGCCTTTGGGGACCATGGAGTGGAATGTGGTGGTTTGAAAGAAACTGGCCCCAGAGGGTGTGGCACTATTAGGAGGTGTGGTCTTGTTGGAGTAGGTGTGTGGTCTTGTTGGGTCACTGTGGAGGTGGACTTTGAAGTCTCATATATGGTCAAGCAACTCCCAGTGTCTCAGTTCACATCTTCTTGCCTGCATAAGATATAGCAATCTCAACTATCTCTCTATCACCATGTTTGCCTACATGCTACCATGTTCCACCATGATGATAATGTACTGAACCTCTGAAAATGTAAACCATCTCAATCATATGTTTTTCCTTTATAAGAGTTGCCATGGTCATGGTGTCTCTTTACAGTGATAAAAACCCTAACTAAGGCACTCTGGGTGATAAGTAGATGGGTCTGTATCCCAGCTCCACAAATATAAGACCTGTGTGAACTGGAATGAATTATCTTTCTATACCTCAGTGACTCTGATTCTAAAATAAAGAGATTCATTTATTTCCAACAGTGGACTCAGAAGAGTAATTGGTATGTAGGGAACTGTATATAATATTTGCTTTCAGTGTTAGTATTTTGTGGTTTAATCCATGATAAGAGTTGGAATCATAGGTACTTGGAATTCCCAGAGAGGTCTTCTGTGCAAATGGCACTGTGCCATTTTTATACTGCTGAAAGCAACAGTCAATAGAAAACATGAAGCTTATAATTTGTCCCCAATAATTCACAAAACTTCTACAACTGCACTAGTAACCAATATTTCTTCCATTTATAATAATTCATAAGTAACTTTTTCTCAGTACATAACTTTCAGCGCTATGATCATACAATAAAATGCAAAAAGAATTTTCAACACTAGGCAGCATGTAACTGATGTGGTACCTGATAAAGACAGCCATAATATTGGACTCGCTTTTGAGACCAAGGTTCTTGAATCAGTGCATTCCTAATAATTATCTATGCTTGACTGCTGTAATGGCTAGTCTTTGTTGTCAACTTAACTATATACAGAATGAACTACAATCCAAAGATGGAGAACAAACACGTGATCTGGATTTTGAGGCAGGAGGATAACATGCCTGTGATCCAGATCTTGAGGCTGGAAGACACAGGCTTTTGATCCATATCTTGAGGTGGAATGATACTAACCTTTAATCCAGATCTTGAGGTGGGAAGACATACACTTTTATTCTAGATCTTGTAGTGGGAAGACACACCCTTAGCCTGGGCCACACCTTCTACTGGAGGCCTATATAAGGACAATGGAAGGAGGAAAGTTTCCTCCTTTGCCTGCTTGCCCTCACCTTGCCAGCACATCCACTCCATCATTGTCATTGGAGCCTACTTTTTTGAGTTTCTAGCTTATATAGAAGACCCATCTGAGACAACCAATCAGGTGTGACTGAGAAACTAATATGTGTGTGTGTGTGTGAGTATATGATGTGGGAGTCCCCTCTGTGTGCTGTGGTCACCATTAATGAATAAAGAAACTGCCTTGGCTGTTGATAGGGCAGAACTTAGGTAGGTGGAAAAGATGGAACTAAATGCTGGGAGCAAGAAAGGCAGAGTCAGAGATGTCACAGACCTGCCGCCAGAGATAGACATGTTGAAATTTTGCTAGTAGGCCACGACCTCATGGTGATACACAGATTAATGGAGATGGGTTAAATTAATATGTAAGAGTTAGCCAATAAGAAGTTAGAGCTAATGGGCCAAGCAGTGATTTAATTAATACAGTTTCTGTGTGATTATTTCGGGTGTAAGCTAGCCAGGCAGCCAGGAAGAACAAGCGGCCCCCTTTCTCCAACAAGTATAAGAGTATATATGCATATGTAAAGATATAATAGATGATAGATAGATAGATAGATAGATAGATAGATAGATAGATAGATAGATAGACAGATAGATATTTCATAAGATCTGTGACTCTAGAGAACCCTGACTAATATAGCTGCCTTAGCTAGAACTCTGAATAGTATATGAAGGGTATGTGGAATAAATATCAGAAAAGCAGTAGCCAGGCTTTTCTGTGAGTAAAATGCTACAAATCTATGTTAGCAATTGGCTACATGATAAAGGAAACAAAATGTTATTTGTCTCCACATAATCTTAAATGAAATAATCATCTTCAATTAGAATAAGTACTTTCATTCTCATACTTAATTGCTTACCCAGTTTTACCTCATAAGTATTAGCATATGACATTAAGTACTTAATTTTATCTTAGCAAACTGTTTAGCAAAAATGTGCTCAGTTTAAGGAAAAAATTACATGCTTATCAAATATCATTTCTCCTTCATTAAATTTATACTTATTCAAGATTATCTCTTAAACAAACAACAATACAAAATCTGAAAAAGTAACATAAAACTATAGGCTAAACTGTTATGAACAATAATTGGCAAGAAAAAGGTCAATAATTTTAACTGTGTTATAATTTCATTTTAGGATGAGATAACAATCTGTTTAACACCTAATACAATAATATACTGCATAAAAACATTAAGGTCAACAACTACTGCATGTGTGTAGATTGAGTGATGGCCCCACATATAATAATGTC
Organism: Chionomys nivalis; assembly: GCF_950005125.1. NCBI lineage: Eukaryota > Metazoa > Chordata > Mammalia > Rodentia > Cricetidae > Chionomys > Chionomys nivalis. Next base: position 51,531,483 of record NC_080090.1, on the reverse strand, counting down.
TACTCTTTCAGTAGATTGCTAGAGTTGTATAAGCAGAACCTTTGGTGTTTGCAGAATGCTAAAACTGTCAATGAATCCTTTGAAATAGAATAACTTTAGTGACATGAAAATACATGGATAGATGATAGATAGATAGATAGATAGATAGATAGATAGATAGATAGATAGATACATAGATACATAGATAGATACATAGATAGATACATAGATAGCGATACAGATAGATGAAAGATAGATGATAGATGAATATAGATATTATATAGATACACAAAATACAAATTTATATTGATGAGATAAAATTTGTAGCAATGACTAATTTACCTGTGTCACACTGTTTTTTAAAGACTTTGAGTTCATATTTAGATTCTCCAGGAACATTTCATGTTGACTGACTTCAAATTCTTCATTGTAACATTGATGGTATAGTGATGACCATAGCTGCCTTCCAAATTCTTCATGATACTGCCTTTCCCCACCTCTGAACTCAGTTTTCAATTTTCCATTAAAACAACCATCATTTACTCTCTTCTTACTGTGTTTTAAGGGAGATCTGAAATTAAATATGCTTATATTAATATTCACTGTGATGTTTGAATGAGCGTGGCCCCCAGGGCTACACAAAGAAGCCATGTTTCAAATAATTTCACAGAATTGCTAGTTCCTTGAGATGCTATCATACAGCAGCAGTCTGCACAATAGCAGAATCTGACTAAGCAAGAGGTCTAAAGACTGTTATCTCTGTTTTTATGGATTGTTAGTACTTCAGCCTATCCTGTTAAGTATAGTACATCATCAATTTTAAAAACCCATTAGAACAGTATAGCATCTAATTAATCCAATAATAAAGAATAATATATTCATGCATCACAAAAAATGTGAATCATCAATGTGTGAGAGAAACATGTTGAATAAGCTAATCACTAATTTATTTATAGTGGCTTTTAATATTATGCATTGCATGGTATAAGTATACATTCATGTGTATGTGCACTTGTGCACATGTGTACACATGTACGTGTAGGTCAGAAGTTAGTGTAAGATATCTTTCTCAATCACTCTTCATATTATTTTTTGAGTCAGGGTCTCTCTGCACCTAAGAGCTCACTAATTCACCTAGACTGAGTGACCCAATGATCTCTAGGTATTCTCTCTTCTCTATCTCCCTAGTACTGGCATTACAGATGTACGGCACAACAGCGAATATTTCAGAAGAGTTCTAGGTAACAAACTTGAGCCCTCATGCTCTCATGACAAGCACTTTTCTAATTAAACTATCCACCTAATCTTATAGAAATTTTTATTTCATTCCTCTCAAGAACAAAAGAGTTGGTTAGGTCTGGGCTGTCTAGCATACATAAGACCCATAGTTGATCCCAAGCAATGAAAATTAACCAAAAACCACTGGTTAATGCCCGCTCATCTACTAAATGACCTTAAACTCCCCTCATTCTAATACTTAAAAAGGGCAGACGTGCTGGAAGCAAAGACCTACATTTTGAGATCTGTATTTTGTTTACAGCCATCTTAAACTCACAAATTAAGTAAATTATTTATCTCTATCCCCTCTGCAGGGTAAATTCCGGGCCTAGTAGATTAATCTGGCATCTTATCTCCTAGTGAGACAACAGGCTCCAGGCTTTAGAAGCAATTAGCACCTCCTTTGTTACCTAATATCTCTTTCTCTCAGCCAGAGACCTTCCAGACCTGAATTCCAGCGGACGGGACTTTCCTGACACCCTCCCCTCCCCCTTGCCCAGTTGCTATATAACAGCTTCTGAGGAATAATAAAATTTGCAGCTTGATCAGAAAAAAAAAATGACTTTTTCTATTCTTCTGATCTATCTGCATAGGAAAAACTATCATAAATGCAGGCAAAAGAGTAAATAATGATAACTACAATGTTTGAACTTTCTGTATATGTTAAAATTGCTAGTGTGGTGACTATAAAAGATCACCAGAATTTTTTAATGATTATAATTAGTAAATAAAAATTCTGAGAATTGATCCACAACAAAATTTTTTTTAAGTGACAAGTTTAAAGTAACACTCATGGTAAATTTCATTTGCTCATTCCAAAAAGACACTTAGAGTCGTCATCGGCTAGTCCATTTCCTAATCAATGAGGCTGCGGTGGTAAGTGGACAAAAGCCTACTGATACTGAAGTTCATAAATGAACAGTAAGACAGACACACAGAGAGACAACACATGTTAGAGAAGGAAAATAAACCTGTCTGCACTGTATGGGTAAGGTGGAAGGAACTTTAACAAGTAGGACCAGGTGAGCACGTGGCTTGTAAGCAAGCGATAAGTGAATGGAAAACATGACAGGCATGACAGGAAGCCTGCAAGCGCAGAAAGATGCTTGAGTGTTCGTTGTGACTGGGGTGCCGTGGCAAGGATAAAAAAACTCAAGTTCAAGTCAGAGATTAGATAAAGCCTGATCTACTTGACTCCTGAGACATGTGGCAGGCACTCTGAATGGAACCGGAGGCAAGTGGGTTCTAAGAAAGGAACGGCACTCTGATTTCTGTGTCAACGAATTCATTTAACCATGGGAAAAGGCAATGGGCTTCCCTCATGTTTGCTAGCTATGATGATTATGTTTATATAGCACTGTTTTTATATAACTGGAAAATGAAATCAAACTATCTAAATGTTCCTGACAGTGGGTGATGTTTCACTATTGGTAGACCAAGCGCATGTGTCCATCATGAACCTTAGTCAAAATGAGAATTTGTTTTGTAAGTCAAAATGATTATTTTAAGCTAAAAACATGGTCTTACTTATTGTACTCTTCTTTTTCTGTAAGAGCAAAATCCTTTCTGCTAGTAGAACCACTGTGCCTTTGCAGAGTTGGTTCAATGCCTTTGTGGTCAGTAGGAGCAGTAACAGCAGCAACCACAGCATCAACAGGAGCGTTGGAGGAGTCCGCAACAGCTGCAGCAGCCAAAGCAGCAGAAGCAGGTGCAGCAGCCACGGAAGCATTAGAAGTGGAAGCAGAAACGATATTAGAAGCAGCTGGAGTGGAAGTGGCACCTGAAGCAGCATCACCATCAGCAGAAGCAACAGCACAAGCGATTCTGTCATTAGAGCTCTCCAGTGTGACTTTGGGTTCCTGGAGTTCGTAATTCCTCTCCTCTTCAGCCTTCAAGGAAAGTTCAAGTTATGTTATCTGTCACTAAAAGGGAGTTTTATAGTTTCATTCATTCTATTGTTTGTCAATGCCATGATCTTGATTTTAGTCCACAAATAGATGTGTCTGTATTTTCTCCATACAGAACACTGACATTTTGTAACCTCTGCTTCACTGGTGCTTGAGTAAAAGACCCCAAGTTTTCAGAAATTTCAAAAGGAGACATTATCCATCTGAGTTTTTCAAATCTACTCTTCATTACATAACACATTCACCTCCTGCATGATAGGAAGAAATATCAAGAAAGTCTGTGTGACCTGGTTTTTATGTAGCAGCAGGTGGACAGAATGTGGCAGTAAAGGGCTTCTGGAAGAAAAGGAACCCCTCTCTCTCCCTTCTGCACCCCATTAATACTTTCCCCATGGCCTTTGATAATTGCCCACTGGGATCCTAGGAAAACAGTGAAGGTGACCTTTGAGATGCATGAACAAAGTGTGCCATTACTCACAGCAGAGGGGAGCTGCTGAGCTGCAAGTTTGGTTTCTGGAGATGCCTTCTGACCTCTCACTCCTTAGCCATGACTGTTATACCTAGGGGCTGTCAAGTAATGGTCTGCTTCAGCAGCTGCATCTACTTGCAGTAGAAGTTATAGAGAAAAACCTGGAGGATCCATTAAAAGCTCTGAAAGGGTGCTACCCATTCACTGATTTATGTCACGAAGCAATTGATGAAATTCCATAAGGCTTCTGGGCAGTGGTGGCACATACCTGTAATCCTAGCGCTTGGGAGGGAGAGGCAGATGGATCTCATAAGGCCAACCTGGTCTACAGGGTGAATTCCAGGACAGCCGGGGCTACACAGAGAAACCCTGTCTCAAACAAAACAAAACAAAATTCCATAAAGTTGACTCAGATAGATTACCCAGAACACCCATTGAATCGGGTAAATTTAAAAAGTGTGAGTTTGGGACTTGGAGAGATGACTCGGTAGTTAAGAGCACTGGAGTTTGGTTCAAGCATCCACACAGGGGCTCACATCCGTCTGAAACTCCAGTTCTACAGGATCCAATGCCTTCTTGTGACCTCAGTGGGCGACAAGCATACATATAGTGCAGAGGCATACAAGCAGACAGAACATTCATACACAAACATACATTTTAAAAAGTAAAAATAAGAGGGAGTTTTACAAGCTAACAATGCTAACTGGCATATGTGAAGCCTTATCTGCTTTTACTTTTAAACAATATCTCTAGATTGTTGTCAGTCTTGACAACTCAATGCATCTCAGAATTCAGCATCCTACTTTGCCATCAACCAAAGCTGCTGATTTTTTAAAAAACATCCAAGATTTATCCAAATGGTATAATATAAATAGATGGCGAAACAAAACTATTAAGACAGATTAATAATCTATCTTAATAGAGGGGTGGGATGGGAGGGTGTGTGGAAGGAATGGGAGGAGGGGGAGTGAGAATTTGGATTAGTATTTTTTTAATCTAATAAAAAATAATAAAAAAAAATCATGGGGCTGGAGAGATGGCTCAGAGGTTAAGAGCACTGCTTGCTCTTTCAAAGGTCCTGAGTTCAATTCCCAGCAACCACATGGTGGCTCACAACCATCTGTAATGAGATCTGGTTCCCTCTTAACTGGCCCTCAGGCAGGCAAACCACTGTATACTTAGTAAATAAATCTTTAAAAAAAAAAAATCAGGAGACACAAAAAAGGTGAAAAAAGATGTGGAAGCGTATATATTTGTCAAGAGTACTTAAAGTCGTGGTGTGGATGATCTCGATTGTTCTAATAAAGGAGACAAATCTGAGCCACAATGCACACATGAGTTTGATGAGAGTATTTGTCAGCCCTAGACACATTTTCACAGTTCTCATTTATTTTTTTCCTCCCATTAGGCAGTTTAAGACAATAAAAATAAACCCTTATGTTTAAAACACTTTTATCATCATCCTATTTTTTTAGCCAGGAGGTCACATGGTATAAGTCCAAGTTAATTTTATGCATACACCATGTGGAAAATAGAAACCATGAAGATTATTGAGGAAGAAAGACCTGAAAATATTCAACTCCTATTTAGACGTCAAAAAGAATCCATATCAGAGCTATGGTGGTGCAGGCCTTTAATGCCAGCACTGGGGAGGCAGAAACGAGAGGCGATCTGAGAGTTCAAGGCCAGCCTGATCTACATAGAAAGTTCCAGACTAGCTAGGGCTATACAACAAAGTGTTATCTCAAAAAAGTAATCTATATATAGATACAGTTTCATTAACAAATAACCCAGTGGTATATGCAGATTTTTGTAAGCAGAATACAATTGACAGAGAATATCCATGAGGTGATAAAAGTGAACTTTCTTTTTATCAAAGCTAGAAATCAATCCTCTAATATGCTTGTATCATTGTCAGCTTCACCTGTCTGGCTGGGACCCTTCAGGAAGACACATTTGATGGTTTGTTATGATGTAGTGGAGAAGAACTGATTGTCTTCGCCCATGCTTTTACACTTAGCACACAGCCTTTATCAGGTAATAGCTTCTACTCCAAGTCTTGTACTAGTTTTTGTTTTAGATTAATTTAATTGAAGAGGTGCTGGAGAGATGGCTCAGTGGTTAAGAGCACTGACTGTTCTTCCAGAGGTCCTGAGTTCAATTCCCAGCAACCACATGGTGGCTCACAACCATCTATAATGAGATCTGGTGCCCTCTTCTGGGGTGCAGGTATGCATGCAGGCAGAACACTGTATACGTAATAAATAAATAAATAAAAATTTAATTGAAGAAATATGCATCCTTTATTTCAGTTTCATGATACATTATGAGGTGTGTAAACCACTGCCCTTTTGGTTTACTAGAATTACACATGTCTAATATCTACTTTTCAATTATTATATTTTGGTTTGTAGATTTATAACTTGTATTTCAAGCATTTTGATTCCTTCATTTCAATTGTAAGTGCTCTAGAAATCATTATTATTATCATCATCATCATTTTCTGTATTGTTATAAAAATTGCCCTCATTTGTGTTAAAAATATGTTCAGGTGACTAAAGACAGGGCTCTGCAGTTAAGAGTATCAGCTACTCTTCCAGAGGCTCCTTATCTGAGTCCTAGCACCCACGTAGCAGTTTACAACCACCTGTAACTCTAGTTGCAAGGAATCCAACATCATCTTCTGTCCCTGCTTTTCCTATACAATGTACACAAGTTCTTACTCCAAAAGAAAGTCTGTCAGATTTTCTAGGCTTGAACCTGAGGACTGTTAATACCCTGGGACCTCTGTTCCCAACAACCATGGTGAGACCTGGAATTGCTGTCTAGGTAGCTGGAAAGCTGTCTCGCTTCTGCTTACTCATGTAAAAACTATCTTTCTTAAATTTCATGGTGTTTGATGACTAGGGTACTGACAAATTTACCAGTTTAACTGCTCTCCCCCTGACTCCAAAATTACAATCCCTTTGGTAGCTCATTAGTTCATTAGTTAAGTTTCCTGTTTTAAATATAGACAGGTTTGCATCACTGACAGTTTCACAGTACAAAATAACCAGCTTTCAGATGTAACTTTGGAAGTACAGAGTTTTCGCATTGATAAATGCAGTTTTGAAATGCCAGCTCCTCCCCCTATGAAACAGGTTAGTATGGTGATATCTTGTTTGTGCTTTAACAGATAAAGCTTGCCTGAAGATTAGAGTGTGGAGCTAGCCACACTAGCTAGCCATAGAGGCCAGGCAGTGGTGGCACACACCTTTAATCCCAGCACTTGGGAGACAGAGGCAGATGGATCTCTGTGAGTTCAAGACTACTCTGGGCTACACAAGAAGATTGAATCAGTCTAAAAGGGAAACTCATGGTCAATTTGTAATAGAATTATCCCTAAAGACTGGATATAGTTGGTTAAAGCTGTTTTAGAGTCTGGTCCACAATTACAATGGAGTACCTGGTTCAGAGGAGAGGCTAAGACTATTGAACAACAGAATAAAGCTAGAGGTATGGAAATCTCCCATGATCAAATTCTTGGAGAAGGAAATTATGCTACTGAAAAAAGCTATCCCTCAAAACTAGAGATACTTGGTTGTAGCAATCTTAGAGCCTGGTCCCCAATTACAATACAGGAGTTGGTGGGAAAATGAGGCTAAGACCACTGAACAACAAAGTAGGGCTAGAGGTATAGAAGTCTCCAAGGAGATTATGTTAATGTACAAAGGCAATCTCTACATGATGGCCACACCCTGACTTCATGCCTTGCAGCAGCTTTGAATGCTTGGAAAAGAATTGAAGAAGTAGGGGAAAAATGGGTCATTTACTAAAGTCATACAGGGCCCAAAAGAAACCTTCACTGATTTCTTACAAAGATTGACTTCAGCAATAAATAGAATGATAGCAAATTCAGAGACCAGACAAATAATAATTGAGTCTCTAGCTTTTGAAAATGCTAATTTTCAATGCAAAAGGATCTTTAAAGGCAAGCTCAGCACACTTGAATGAATGGCTCCAAGAGACAATCAATATTGAATCTCATGACCATGATAATGCTTGGATAGGAGAGGTGATCTACAGAGGTTTGAAGGAAAATCAAAAGGTCACATGTTCAATTGCAGTAAACAATGTCACCTAAAAAGGAATTGTAAAACTGGGTGTTTATGTAGGGTAAGACCACCTTGTGTATATCTCACCTGCAAGGTTCCGTGTGGACTTTTTACACATGGAGTTTTTCTGTTTCTTGGGTATTGATCTGCTGTGACACACACAAAAGAAGTGACATTTATTTTAATATTTATATGAAAAACATTTACCAAGGACTAGACTATTTTTTTTAGTTCCCAATGTAATTAACATTAGAAATATATGAACAACTTTTAATTTGTTCTCCAACAACAAGTAACTTGCTGTCCTTATATTTTCTCATGTACAAGAAATGGGAAGAATCTGGCCATTTGTTATCATAGGAAAGCTACACATGCATAACACAGACACACACGCGGAGGAGGGCAGTGGTTTCTCCATATATTTTGTTCTGAGGCTCCCAATAACTTCGTATTTATATGCTCATGGAGTTAGTGCTCCAGTTTCGTTCATCTGCCCACGTCCCTAGAATACCACAACCCTATCCCTGTCATGACCTCACCTTGGAGGCACTACATTGAGTGTGATGCTCTCTACAAAGAAGGTGGTTCTACAGATCATGAACTTGACTCCTGCTTCTAAGCATCCCTCTGCCAGCACCTTCAGAGGCCACCACAGTTTGGGTACCTTCAAACTGTTTCTTAATAGTTCATAAGTGAATTCTGAAACCACGACCTGGCTGTTATTTCTGTACAATACTGAGTGCTTAGAATTCACAACATGTAACAGAACTCGCAGGAGAGCATCGCAGTCCTTCAGTTCTCTTCGTTCCTGACAACAGTCAAGAGCTCAAGATTCAGGGGTTGCTGTGGTAAACTCTGACATAAGAGTTTTATTTCCCTAGATTCCACATTGGGCTTCACCACTGTCGTGGAACTGTTTTGAGAATGTGGCCGTGCACTATGGAGCCAGGTCCAAAGGCCACTGCTGAAGCCCGAAAAATCCTTGATTGTTGCATCATTTTTCTTAAAGTCTTCTTGGAAATTAAATCACCCAAAATATAATAGTCCTAAACCTTTTTTTAAAAAAAAAAAGTTAATGTGTGTATACCGCTGGACTGTCTATTAAAGAGGTGAGGTCTAGCTGCTGGAAGCAGTCCACTGTGGGTGCACCTGTAAAAGGTACGTGCTGTCTTTTAACCATCCTCTGTCTTTTTCTGTTTCCCTGCTTCCATGAGGAGAACACTCTCCTCTACCACACGGTCTCACAAGACAAGTAGTCCAGACTGCCTTGGACTGAAACCTTCAAAACCATGTGCCAAGATAAACCTGCCCTCCTTTCGGCTGTTCCAGGCATTTGGATGAACAGATGCACAACTGACAAGGACAGCACCAAAACAATTCAAAGAGGACTGAAAAAAAGCATAACACCTGGTAACACCATATAATAACCATTATGGCAACCTGACATATTTGATTATTCAAGTAGCAAAAGTTACAGGTGTAGAGAAATGGTCCCATGGTTAAGAGCACTGACTGTTCTTGCAGAGGACCCAGGTTTGATTCCCAGCTACCATGTGGCAGCTCACAACTGTCTGAATCTCCAGTTCCAAAAGACCCAACACTCTCTTCTGGCCTGCAAAGGTATTGCATGTATGTAGTTCATATACATACACTCAGGTGCACATATGTACACATAAAATAAAATAAATTAATAAATATGAATTAAAAGCATTGAGTGATACAAGAGACTACCTTGTTTTCAAACTCTATGTTAACTGTAACATTTTAAAGGAAAGTACATATGCAGAAGAATGAAAATACTTAGAAAATTCTTTAAATTTCATTGTCAATCAAAAATTAAACTAGAAAATATACTTTTAAAAATAAAAAATATTTCTGGGTGCAGTGGTGCATACCTTTAATACCAGCACTTGGGAGGCAGAGGCAGGAGAATCTCTGTGAATTTGAGGCCAGCCTAGTATACAAAGTAAGCTCCAGAACAGCCAGAGCTACATAGTAATTCCCTGACTCAATAAACACCAAAAACCAAAAATGAAATTTCATTATGTGTGCTGGTTTGAATAAGAAGGTTCCTATAGACGTATGTGCTTGAATGCTTGGCACATAGGGAATAACACTATTAGGAGGTATGGCCTTGTTGGAGTATGTGTGGCCTTGTTGGAGGAAGTGTGTCACTGTGGAGGCAGGCTTAGAGGTCTTTTATACGCCCAAGCTACACCCAGTGTGACACACAGTCTCCTGCTGTCTGTGGATCAAGATGCAAAATTCACAGTTCATTATCCAGCACCATGTCTGCCTGAACACTGTCAAGTCCAACCATGATGACAATGGACTAAACCTCTGAAACTGTAATCCAGCCCCAATTAAATGTTTTCCTTTATAAGAGTTGCTGTGGTCGTGAAAGCAGAACTGGCCCTGCCCCTTGTACATCACTGACAGAGGTGAACTAGTCAGGGCAATGCAAGAGAGCTCAACCAGGTGGTAAGGACAAGGGAGAGCTTGTGAGATGACCACCCTGCAACTACCCAGGCCTAGAACCAGGGTTATGTGTTGACCACCTCGACATCCACCTCATCTGTGATCTGTGGGAACATGTGAAAGAACTGTGCCTGCAAATCTGAAGCTGCAGGATCCTCCACAACACAAGGCAACAACAAGATAACCAAGGGAAGTTCTGTGAGGGCCCAGCTTTGATAGTGTAGCAGAAACCAGAGGCCTAGGACAAGACCAATAACTCTTGCAATGAACACTTGTAAATAAAGATAAATGGATAAAAGGGTTTACTGTGTGATTCACTGTGTCACACTATAACATCCATAATGAGACTGATTTTTCTTTTTTTTTATCTCTTAAATTTTATTTTATTTTGGAGCAAAGAGCAGATACAAAGGGACAGGGAAATTAATGGGATGGAGATGCATGGTGTGAAAGTAACAAAAACTAAACAGAAAAGAAAGTAAAAAACACTCGCTATGGTCATGGGATAAAAGCCTGACTAAGACACTATGTAACAAGATACAGGATTTAAGCATTTTCATTAATATAAAACTACCTTAGTAAGCTGAGTAGTAGTGACACATGCCTTTAATCTCAGGTAGGCAGATCTCTGGGTTTAAGGTCAGCTTGGTCTACAGAGATAGCTCCAGGACAGCCAAGGCTACACAAAGAAATCTTAAAACTGCCTTAGCTAATGGAAGATCACATGATTGATAAAAATCAGACTACAAATAATAAAAATAGTAAATATTAAAAGGAATATGGGGCCACTCCAGGCAAAACAAATAGGCTGTATATCTAGCTATGTTCCCAAAGACCTAATCCACTGCTAGCCCATCCTGCCCCACCACCCGCCTTGGGCTGTGCCTCCACCGCAACCTTGGGGGGATACCCTCTGCTCAGGTGCAGGTCACACCAGTCTGAATAACAGCTTCGGCCATGCCAGCCCGAAAAACAGACCACAGCAGCCAGAAGAACAGAAACATGAACTCAGGCAGAGACTCCCTGCTAGACCAGAGACTACACTGGTCACCAGAATTCAAAATAGGCTGCCCACCTGCTGACCTCCTCCACTCTCTCAGTGCCCCCACACTATCCCCAAATCCACTACCCTCCTCATCAACATGTCCCACTCCCCAGCTCAGGCAGAGAGCTGATATGGAATTCCCCTCTGTATGCTCTGAGTACCATTAATGAATAAAGAAACTGCTTTGGACCTATAGCAGGGCAGAACTTAGGTAGGCAGGGAAAACTAAACTGAATGCTGGGAGAAAGGAGGTGGAGTCAGGGAGAAGCCATGGAGTCACTGCTGGAAACAGATGTGCTGAAACTTTGCTGGTAGGCCACAACCTCGTGATGATGCACAGATTAATAGAGATGGGTTAAATTAAGATATAAGTGTTAGCCAATAAGAAGCTAAAGCTAATGGGCCAAGCAGTGTTTTAAATAATATAGTTTCTGTGTGATTATTTTGGGGCTGAGCAGCCAAGAACCAACAAGTGACCTCTTGCAACAAATTGACGCACCAACATGGCCAACTAAAAATCCATGTAAAACCTGAGAGGGCTTGGAAAGGAATTCTAGACACCAAAAAACAAAATTGAGACACATTTTTTCCAGATGGGCTCTGCTTGTTGGTGGCATGATGCAGCTCCTTTAAGAGAAGATTTCCTGATTCAAAAACCATTTTGAAATGCTGCCTTTCTGGGCTGTGATATCAGTGTAACATCTGCCTCTTTCAGGAGGCCGAGCATTTAAATGTGAACAGAGAGCTACAGGTTGCTTAATGGCAACATAGACTGGCTGTGTGCCTAAAGATGGGGCTATGAGCATGGTTCTCAGGCAGCAAACAGTTCTGCCATGCTGGACTAGGTGGGGCAAACAGGAAGTGCCATATTTCCCCTAGCAATGGTGTCGCTTAAGTTCATAAGAAGGGCTTAGCATTTTAAGAAGCACTCCTCGACAGTAAAGAATTACAGATACACAATAGGACAGATTCAGACATAAAAGACCTCTAAATGAGTCACAGTGTTGGATAAATGTACATAGGCTTGGAAGAGAGAAGAAAAAAGAATATAGAGAAATAGAAAAAGAATTAAATGGTTTAGAAAAAATAAAAGAGTCTTTAAAGACACAGAGTACAGACAGTCATAGATTAAAAGAAACAAAGAAAAATAAGCCACACAAAAATGGAAAATTCACAGAGAGTCTGGATTATGCATATTATTGTGTTCTCTTTGAATTTTTGACTGTGAATGAGCTAAGAACAGAGAGACATTTCATTGTACAGGCTACCAAGCTAAACCAACATATATATCTTAAAGGTATCTTGACTTCAGAATTTGGGTCTGAGGATATGTTGATTATTTTTTTTTTTTTTTTTTTTTTTTTTTTTTTTTTTTTTTATTGCTAATATATTTATTTATTTATTTATTTTTTTTTTTTTTTATTTATTTTTTTATTCTTTTTTAATTAAAATTTCCACCTGCTCCCCGTTTCCCATTTCCCTCCCCTCCTCCCAAATATTGCCCCCTCCCCCCACTCCCCGCCCCCTATCCCCACTCCTCTTCTCCTCCCCCCACACCATTCCCCCTCCCTCTCGATACTGAAGAGCAGTCCAAATTCTCTGCCCTGCGGGAAGACGAAGGTCTTCTATCTACGTCCAGGAAGGTGAGCTTCTAAACAGGCTAAGCTCCCACAAAGCCAGTTCATGTATTAGGATTGAAACCTAGTGCCATTGTCCTTGGCTTCTCATCAGTCTTCATTGACCGCCATGCTCAGAGAGTCCGGAATCAACCCATGCTTATTCAGTCCCAGACCAGCTGGCCTTGGTGGGCTCCTAATAAATCAGTTCCACTGTCACAGTGGGTGGGTGCATCCCTCGTGGTCCTGATTTTTTGCTCTTGTTCTCCCTCCTTCTGCTCCTCATTTGGACCTTAAGAGCTCAGACCGTTGCTCCAAATTGAGAATCTGTCTCTACCTCGATCCATCGCCAGATGAAGGTTCTAAGGTGATATGCAAGATATTCATCAGTATAGGATAGGGTCATTTCAGGTTCCCTCTCCTTAGTTGCCCAAGGTACCAGCTGGGGACATATTCCTGGACACCTGCGAACCCCTCTAGAGTCAAGTCTCTTGCCAGCCCTAAGATGGCTCCCTTAGATAGGATATATACTTCGCTGCTCCCGTATCCATCCTTCCTATATCCCAACCATCCCAATCCCCCGAGCTCCTCCCATCCTCCCCTTCTCATATTTCTCATCCCATTTCCCCTTTGCCCCATGCCACCTCACCCGCAAGTTCCCAGTTTTTGCCCTGAAATCTTGTCTACTTCCCCCTCTCCATGCGGATGACTATATGATTTTCTTTGGGTTCACTTTCTTATTTAACTTCTATAGGATCACACATTATATGCTTAATGTCTTTTATTTATGGCTAGAAACCGATTATGAGTGAGTACATCCCATGTTCCTCTTTTTGGGTCTGGGATACCTCACTCAGGATAGTGTTTTCTATTTCCATCCATTTGCACGCAAAATTCGAGAAGTCATTGTTTTTTACTGCTGAGTAGTACTCTAATATGTATATATTCCACACTTTCTTCATCCATTCCTCCATTGAAGGGCATCTAGGTTGTTTCCAGGTTTTGGCTATTACAAACAATGCTGCTATGAACATAGTTGAACAGATACTTTTGTCATTTGATGTGGCATCTCTTGGGTATATTCCCAATAGTGGTATTACTGGATCTTGGGGTAGGTTGATCCCAAATTTCCTGAGAAATCGCCACACTGATTTCCAAAGTGGTTGCACAAGTTTGCATTCCCACCAGCAATGAATGAGTGTGCCTCTTTCTCCACAACCTCTCCAGCAAAGGCTATCATTGGTGTTTTTGATTTTAGCCATTCTGACAGGTGTAAGATGGTATCTCAAAGTTGTTTTAATTTGCATTTCCCTTATCGCTAAGGAGGTTGAGCATGACCTTAGGTGTCTTTTGGCCATTTGAATTTCTTCTGTTGAGAATTCTCTGTTCAGATCAGTGCCCCATTTTTTTATTGGGTTCATTAGCATTTTAAAGTTTAGTTTCTTGAGTTCTTTATATATTTTGGTGATCAGACCTTTGTCTGTTGCAGGGTTGGTGAAGATCTTCTCCCAGTCAGTGGGTTGCCTTTTTGTCTTAGTGACAGTGTCCTTTGCTTTACAGAAGCTACTCAGTTTCAGGAGGTCCCATTTATTCAATGTTGCCCTTAATGTCTGTGCTGCTGGGGATAAACGTAGGAAGTGATCTCCTGTACCCATATGTTGTAGAGTACTTCCAACTTTTTCTTCTATCAGGTTCAGTGTGTTCAGACTAATATTGAGGTCTTTAATCCATTTGGACTTGAGTTTTGTGCATGGTGATAGATATGGATCTATTTTCATTCTTCTACACGTTGACAACCAGTTCTGCCAGCACCATTTGTTGAAGATGCTCTCTTTTTTCCATTGAATACTTTTAGCTCCTTTATCAAAAATTAGGTGTTCATAAGTTTGTGGGTTGAAATCAGGGTCTTCTACTCGGTTCCATTGATCAACTTCTCTGTTTTTATACCAATACCAAGCTGTTTTCAATACTGAGGCTCTGTAATAGAGTTTGAGGTCAGGGATGGTAATGCCTCCAGACGATCCTTTATTATATAAGATTGTTTTGGCTATCCTGGGTTTTTTGTTTCTCCATATAAAGTTGATTATTGTCCTCTCAAGATCTGTGAAGAATTTTGATGGGATTTTAATGGGGATTGCATTGAATCTATAAATTGCCCTTGGTAGAATTGCCATTTTTACTATGTTGATCCTCCCTATCCAAGAGCAAGGGAGATCCTTCCATTTTCTGGTATCCTCCTCAATTTCTTTCTTCATTGATTTAAAGTTCTTGTCAAATAGATCCTTTACTTCCTTGGTTAGGGTTACCCCAAGATATTTTATGTTATTTGTGGCTATCGTGAAGGGTGATGCTTCTCTGATTTCCATCTCTGCTTCCTTATCTTTTGTGTATAGGAGGGCAACTGATTTTTTGGAATTGATCTTGTATCCTGCAACGCTACTAAAGGTGTTTATCAGCTGAAGGAGTTCTTTGCTGGAGTTTTTGGGGTCGCTTATGTACACTATCATATCGTCTGCAAATAATGAAAGTTTAACTTCTTCCTTTCCGATTTGAATCCCTTTGATCCCCTTATGTTGTCTTATTGCTATTGCTAGAATTTCAAGCACTATATTAAAGAGGTATGGAGAGAGTGGACAACCTTGTCGTGTTCCTGATTTTAGTGGAATAGCTTTGAGTTTCTCTCCATTTAATTTGATGTTAGCTGACGGCTTGCTATAAATTGCTTTTATTATATTTAGGAACGACCCTTGTATTCCTAATCTCTCTAAGACCTTTATCATAAAGGGATGTTGAATTTTGTCAAATGCTTTTTCCGCATCTAATGAAATGATCATATGGTTTTTTTCTTTCAGATTATTTATATGATGGATTACATTGATAGATTTTCGTATGTTGAACCAGCCCTGCATCTCTGGGATGAAGCCTACTTGATCATAATGGATAATTTTTCTAATGTGTTCTTGGATTCGGTTTGCCAGTATTTTATTGAGTATTTTTGCGTCGATGTTCATGAGTGAGATTGGCCTGTAGTTCTCTTTCTTGGTTGTGTCTTTGTGTGGTTTTGGTATCAGAGTAACTTCAGCTTCATAAAAGGAATTTGGCAATGACTTCTCTGTTTCAATATTGTGAAATACATTAAGGAGTATAGGTATTAGGTCTTCTTGGAAGTTCTGGTAGAATTCTGCATTAAAGCCGTCTGGACCTGGGCTTTTTTTGGTGGGAAGGTTTTTTATAACAACTTCTAATTCTTCGCGACTAACAGGTCTATTTAGATTGTTCACCTGGTCCTGGTTTAACTTTGGTATATGGTACTTATCTAAAAAAGTGTCCATTTCTTTTACATTTTCCAATTTTGTGGCATACAGGTTTTTGTAGTAAGATCTAATGATTCTCTGAATTTCGTCTGTGTCTGTGGTTATGTCTCCCTTTTCGTTTCTGATTTTGTTAATTTGCGTATTCTCTCTCCGCCGTTTGATTAGTTTGGATAGGGGTTTATCAATCTTATTGATTTTCTCCAAGAACCAGCTTTTTGTTTCATTGATTCTTTGGATTGTTTTCTGTGTTTCTATTTTGTTGATTTCAGCCCTCAATTTGATTATTTCCAGTCTTCTACTTCTCCTAGGTGAGTCTGCTTCTTTTCTTTCTAAAGCTTTAAGGTGGGCTATTAGGTCTCCAATGTGTGCTTTCTCCGTTTTCTTTATGTGGGCACTTAATGCTATGAACTTTCCTCTTAGCACTGCTTTCATAGTGTCCCATAGGTTTGAGTATGTTGAGTCTTCGTTTTCATTGAATTCAAGAAAGACTTTAATTTCTTTCTTTATTTCTTCCTTGATCCAGGTGTGGTTCAGTAGTTGACTGTCCAATTTCCATGAGTTCATAGGCTTTCTGGGGATAGCATTGTTGTTGAATTCTAACTTTAATCCATGGTGATCTGATAAGACACAGGTGGTTACCGATATTTTTTTGTAACTGTGTAAGTTTGCTTTGTTACCGAGTATGTGGTCTATTTTCGAGAAGGTTCCATGAGCTGCAGAGAAGAAGGTATATTCTTTCTTATTTGAGTGGAATGTTCTATAGATGTCTGTTAAGTCCATTTGATTCATTACCTCCCTTAATCCTCTTATTTCTCTGTTAGGTTTCTGTCTGATTGACCTGTCCATTGGTGAGAGAGGAGTGTTGAAATCTCCTACTATTAGTGTGTGTGGTTTGATGACTGCCTTGAGTTTTAGTAACGTTTCTTTTACATAAGTGGGTGCTTTTATATTAGGGGCATAGATATTCAAGATTGAGACTTCATCCTGGTGAATTGTTCCTGTTATGAGTAAAAAATGTCCATCTCCATCTCTTTTGATTGATTTTAGTTTGAAGTCAACTTTCTTAGAAATTAGTATGGCCACACCTGCTTGTTTCTTAGGTCCATTTGCTTGATAAACCTTTTCCCAGCCCTTTACTTTGAGTAGATGTCTGTCTTTGTGGTTGAGGTGTGTTTCTTGTAAGCAACAGAATGTTGGATCCTGTTTTCGTATCCAATCTCTTAGCCTGTGCCTCTTTATAGGTGAGTTGAGTCCATTGATATTAAGTGATATTAATGACCAGTGGTTGTTAACTCCGGTCATTTTTCCTTTCTTTCTTTCTTTCCTTCTTTTGGTAGTAGAGTTTGTGTGTTTCCCTTCTTCAAGTTGTGCTGGTGAAGGGTCATTAGATGTCTGAGTTATTGTGGGCATTGTTGGACTCCTTGGTTTGTGATTTTCCTTCAATTACTTTCTGAAGGGCTGGATTTGTGGCTACGTATTGTTTAAATTTGTTTTTATCCTGGAAAATTTTGTTTTCTCCATTTATAGTGAATGAAAGCTTGGCTGGGTATAGTAGTCTGGGCTTGCATCCATGGTCTCGTAGTTTCTGCAGTATATCTATCCAGGACCTTCTGGCTTTCATGGTTTCCATAGAGAAATCAGGTGTAAGTCTGATAGGTTTACCTTTATAGGTAACTTGACCTTTTTCCTTTGCAGCTCTTAATATTCTTTCTTTATTCTGTATGTTTTGTGTTTTGATTATTATATGACGAGGAGATGTTTTTTTTTGATCCAGTCGATTTGGTGTTCTGTATGCTTCTTGGACCTTCAAAGGAATATCTTTCTTAAGGTTGGGAAAGTTTTCTTCTATAATTTTATTAAATATATTTTCTGGACCATTGAGCTGTACTTCTTCTCCTTCTTCTATCCCTATTATTCTTAGGTTTGGTCTTTTTATTGTGTCCCAGATTTCCTGAATGTTTTGTGATGAGAATTTGTTGGTTATGCTGTTTTCTTTGATGAGAGTGTTTATTTTCTCTATGGTATCTTCAGTGTCTGAGATTCTTTCTTCTATCTCTTGTAATCTGTTAGTGGTACTTGTCTCTGTAGTTCCTGTTCGTTTATTCAAATTTTCCATCTCCATCCTTCCCTCGGTTTGTGTTTTCTTTATTACTTCCACTTCATTCTTCAAGTCTTGAACCGTTTCCCTTACCTGTTTGATTACTTTTTCTTGTTTCTCTTGGTTTTCTTGGGTATCTTTGAGAGATTTATTCATTTCCTCTACCTTTTTGTTTGTAATCTCTAATTGGTTGTGGCAGTTTTTCACCTCCTGTTTAAGGTCCTCTATTATTTTCATAAAATTCACTTTTGAGTCGAATTCTTCTAATTCTTCTGGATTAGGGTGTACACTTCTCATTTCGGGATTCCTGGATCCTGGTGATGTCACGTTGCCTTTCAAGTTGTTGGGGGAATTCTTGCATTGGCGCCTGCCCATCTTTTCCTTCAAATGGAGCCAGGAGAAGCCTGATGTCTTGGACCAGTCTTTGCTGTGACTAACTCTCTAGGTGTATCTCCTCAGTGTAGGGGCAGGAACCGTTCCCTTCCAGATGAACTCCTCAACACCAAAACATGGATGCGTGGTATTCCAATGACCCGCGTTAAGAAGGCCGAATGCAAGGGGTCGGGCGGGGTCGAGTAGAACACAGGCGACACTGCAGTACAAGCTGGAGGTGCCTGCACTCCCTTTCGGGGGTTGCTGAGGCCGGCCCGCTAGGCAGGCACTCACTGCTCTGGTTGGGTAGCCTTAGTGTAGGGGCGTTTGTGCTCTCTACCGGGACCGTCCGCCCCAGGATAGTACACACTCACCCGTCCCGATGAAACTTCTCGGCACCTACACAGGAACTCCTGGATGCCCCAATGAGCCAGGGACTAATGGAAGTAGGGCGCAGGCAGAGCAGGTCCAGCAGATCACAGCAGAGACTGCAGCCCCAGCAGCAGGGGCCCGCTTTCCCTGGCGGGGACCTTGAGGCCTGCCCTCTAGTCAGGCACTCACTGCTCTGGGTTGGTAGCCTTAGTGAAATGGCAGGAAACTGTTCCACAGCTAAGGACCTTGCAGACAAGGCAGGTTTGGGGGTGGGGGTGGGGGCGGGTGTGTAGGAGAGCAAGCCCTGCAGCAGGAGCTGGGGGAGGGGTGTTTGTGCTCTCTACCTGGACAGTCCGCCCCAGGATAGTACACACTCACCCGTCCCGATGAAACTTCTCGGCACCTACACAGGAACTCCTGGATGCCCCAATGAGCCAGGGACTAATGGAAGTAGGGCGCAGGCAGAGCAGGTCCAGCAGATCACAGCAGAGACTGCAGCCCCAGCAGCGGGGGCCCGCGTTCCCTGGCGGGGACCTTGAGGCCTGCCCTCTAGTCAGGGACTCACTGCTCTGGGTTGGTAGCCTTAGTGAAATGGCAGGAAACTGTTCCACAGCTAAGGACCTTGCAGACAAGGCAGGCTTGGGGGTGGGGGTGGGGGCGGGTGTGTAGGAGAGAAAGCCCTGCAGCAGGAGCTGGGGGAGGGGCGTTTGTGCTCTCTACCGGGACCGTCTGCCCCAGGATAGTACACACTCACCCGTCCCGATGAAACTTCTCGGCACCTACCGGATATGTTGATTATTTCAGGGCTGAGCAGCCAGGAACCAACAAGCAGTCTCTTACCACAGAGAGCCCTACTGGAACAAAGGTCACACTAGCCACCAGAAGTCCAGCCTCCCACTCGGACAGAGACTCCCTGCTACCATCCTACCTGCCAGAAATCCAGGCCACAAAGACCAGAAGACCAAAGAGGAAACAGAAACCAAGGAGCAAAACACCCATTCAACAAAGACAAACTCAGAAAGTGTCACCTAGACCTATAATTACCCCCAAACCCAGATGCCTAGATGCCAGTGTAAGAACACAACAACAGCCAGGGAAATATGTCACCACCAGAACCCAGCTCTCCTACTGCAGCAAGTCCTGAATATTCCAACACAACTGAAGCACAAGAAAATGACCTTAAAACCAACTTTATGAAGATGATAGAGGTGCTTAAAGAGAAAATGAATAAATCTTTTAAAATTCCAGGAAAACACAAACAAATAATTGGAGGAAATGAATATATCACTCAAGGAAAGCCAAGAAAACACAAACAATGAGATAAAATAAATAAGTCCCTTAAAGAGAGACAAGCAAAATCAAACAAAAATAAAATGAAGAAAATGAATTAAACCATTCCAGCCCTGAAAAGGGAAGTAAAGAAAACACAAAATGGGGCTGGAGAAATTGTTCAGCAGTTAAGAGCATAGGCTGCTCTTCCAGAAATCCTGAGTTCAATTCCCAGCACCCACATGGTGCCTCACAACCATCTCTAGTAGAATCTGATACCCTCTTCTGGTATAAAGTCATATATACAGACAGAACACCCATATACATAAAATAAATATATCTTTTTAAAATAAAAAACACAAACTGAGGGGATTCTGGAAATGCAGAATCTAGGTAAGTGAACAGGAACTACAGTTGCAAGCATAACCAACAGAATACACATGATGGAAGAGAGAATCTCAGGCATTAAAGATATCATAGATAAAATAGATAAACCAGGGGCTGGAGAGATGGCTCAGTGGTTAAGAGCATTGCCTGCTCTTCCAAAGGTCCTGAGTTCAATTCCCGGCAACCACATGGTGGCTCACAGCCATCTGTAATGAGGTCTGGTGCCCTCTTCTGGCCTACAGACAGAATATTGTATACATAATAAATAAATATTAAAAAAAAATAGATAAACCAGTCAAAGAATATGGTAAATCTAAAATATTCCTGACATAAAATATCCAGGAAATCTAGGGCATTAGGGAAAGACTAAACCTAAGAATAATAGGAACAGAAGAAAGAGAAGAACCCCAGCTTAAGGCTCAGAAAATATTTTTTTAAAAATCATAAAAGAAAATTTTCCTATCAGAAAGAAGGACATGCCTGCCTATAACAGTACAAGAAACTTACAGAACATCAAATACATTGGACCAAAAAGGAAAGCCCCCTTGCTACATAATAATAAAAACACTAAACATACAGAACAAAGAAACGGCTACAAAAGGAAAGAGCCAAATAACATATAAAGACAGACCTATTAGAATTGCACCCAACTTCTCAGTGGAGACTCTAAAAGCCAGAAGAGCCCAGAAAGATGCCTTGTAGACTCTAAGAGACCACAGATGCCACTCCAGACTACTATACCCAGCAAAATTTTCAATCATCATAGATGGAGAAAACAAGATATTTCATGACAAAGTCAAATTTAAGCAAGCCCAAACCTGCAGAAGTAATAGAAGGAAAACCCCAACCCAAGGAGTAATCTAGATCCATGAAACAAAGGAAATAAATAATCTCATACCAGCAAAACAAAAAGAAGCATGTAAGTGCATGCACACACACACACACACAAACACACACACACACTATCAACAAAAAAAATAACAGGAATTAGCAATCATTGGTCATTAATATCTATCAATATCAATGAACTCATCCCCAATAAAAAGATACAAACTAACAAAATGGATGCAAACACAGGATCTGTCCTTCTGTTCCATACAAGAAACACACATCAACATCAAAGATAAAACCCCAGCCTGGTCTACATAGTAGTACATTTACACAATGAAGTATTACTCGGCTGTTAAAAAATAAAATCATGAAATTTGCAGGCAAATGAATGGAACTAGAAAAGATCATCCTGAATGAGGTGACCCACACCCAGAGAGACAAACATGCTATGCACTCACTTATAAGTGGATATTAGCTGTAAAGTAAAAGATAATAATGCTACAATAAATAGACCCAGAGAAGTTAAGTAACAAGGAGGGCTTAAGAAAGGAAGCATGAATTTCCCTGGTAAGAGGAAACAGAATAGATCTTATGGGTAGACCCAGGGTGAGAAGGGATGGGAACAGGAGGGATCAGGTAGGGGGAGGGATAAAGTAAGGGAGGACTGGGAGAGATGACTGGAACTGGGGACATTTCAGGGGCAAGGTAGAAACCCAGTGCGATCAAAGACTCTAAGTAATGCTGGATACGGAGCCTGAACCAGCCATCTTTTGTAACCAGACAAGTCTTCAAATTCTGAAACTGGGACACCAACGCAACCTTTGACCTACAGTTTGTCCTTTGGTTCCAAGTGATCCAATGACTTCTCACCTCCACAGGTCCCATACATGCACATGATACCAAACATACATGCAGGGAAAGTACTCATGCACATAAAAGAAATAGATTTTAAAAAAAATAGTACTAATACTGAAGAGTAGTATGATTGTAAGTTTGGGTAGTATGGTTATAAGTAGATTTAAGAGTAACACTAAACCATACCTGTCCGGGGAAACATCTTGTGTATGTTTGCACCCTTCTCTACTAAAAGTTCTGCAATCTGGTCTTTGTTTTGCTGTAGAGCAAGTAAAAGTGGTGTGAAGCCATCCTGATGGGAAAAAAACAATTTACAGCATATGAAATGATGTATTTCTCAACTGAATCATTTCAGAATGTCACAAACATAAATAGTACAAATCTTTTTTCGAATGTTACCAACATAAATAAATAAATAGCGAGGAGATAAGCTGGTGACTCTTCCTTGGCTCCCAGATGCACCCCACAGGTTGTTCCTCCCCTTTGAAACCTCTCTAAAATTTGTTCCAGTCACTGGTGCCAAGAATCTTCACTTTAGTGTGGGTGTATGGTTTTTATCAACTAAAACAAGAGCTTGAGGGCAGGGACACTATCTTTTATCTCCATCATCCCTATTCTAAAACATGGTTGTTGCGGACTATTTGTTTAAGATGCGTTACATTCATTTATGCTGTGGAATATTTGTTTAATGACGCAAAGGTGTGTTGAATTATTTTACGTTGCATTTGTTTAACTCTGTAAACTGTGTTACTTTCTCTGCCTAAAACAACCGATTGGTCTAATGAAGAGCTGAACAGCCAATAGCTAGGCAGGAGAGAGAAATAGGTGGGGCTGGCAAGCAGAAAGAATACGTGGAGAAGTCTTGGGAAGTGAACAAGGAGGAGAAAAGAAGAAGAGGATGCAGAAGCCAGCCACCCAGTCAGCCACAGAGTAAGAAGAAAAGAAAGATATATTGAATAAAGAAAGGTATAAAGCCCAGAGGCAAAACATAGTTAAAGAGAAATGGGATAACTTACATTAGAAAAGCTGGCTAGAAACAAGGCAAGATAAGGCTGGGCATTCATAGTAAGAATAAATCTCATGTATTTATTTGGGAACTGGGTGGCAGGCCCCCAAAGATTAAAAAACCCAACTACACATGGTAGTAAAGATTTTACTTTTGTTGGATGAATGAACTAAATTGTCATTTCCAGAGCAGGGTTTCTCAATTGGCATTTCATAAAATATTTACTTTTCCAGAAGCACCACAGAGACTTAAATATTGCATTATTACTAACTATGATTATAGGTTCAGTATTAAATCTCCTTGACTTAAACTCATGCTTGATAGCACTTTTGTGAAGAACATTCACACTTGAGGAAGGGCCTCAGATATAGTGGTCACAGTTTTCCAATAGTGTGAATGTTTGAAACAGGTTACAGATGAAGGTCATTGAGTGTCTTCTATTTGAGGTAGCAGAAACAAGGTGCAATTGTCAGGTGCTCCTGCTCCAAATGGACCCTTCAGAAAATGTTCTAGGACTAAAGAGATGGCTCAATGGTTAAGAACATTGGCTGCTCTTCCAAAGGTCCTGAGTTCAGTTCCCAGCAGCCACATAGCAGCTCACATCCATCTATAATGAGGTCTGATATCCTCTTCTAGCATACAAGCATACATTTAAAAAAAAAAAAAAAGAAAAAATGCTCTGAATTAAAAGACAATTCAATTAAGTTTCATGGTTTATTGCAATAAGAGGCAAGATTTGTATATTAGCAGTTAAAAAAACTCACTACAAAATTTTATTCTCACATATAACAATAATACAATAGCAACATGAAAATCTACAATTTAGTAACAAAAGTTATTTTTTTATTTTAGGGAAAATATAAACCAGAAACCAATATATACCAGTTAATCGATAAGAACTCTGATAGTGATCTCTGAGTGGTCAGATTAGCTGGAAGAGAGTAGGGGGCCACATGAGAAGTTACTAAAGCCCCAGTTCCCCTTGAGTCCATGGAGGAAGGAGCTGGGTTTCTAGGGCTGCAAGAGTGAGTGGTTCTCTGTTTATATTAATATACTAGGTTATCTCTAGGCTCCTTTGTAAGTCAGTAACATTTTACCAAACTAAGAGTTCTGTCTCCCGAATTAAAGATCATTGTCATATGCTCATATAAACCTGGGATAATTAAACACAATATCTCTTTGTATTTCCCTCCCATATTTCCCTGTGTGCCTCCAATTACAACTCTATTCCCATTTTCCCTGTTTCAGCCTCTTTCTGAGAGACAAAGATGTTTGTATACTATATTAACAACAACACAACTTCCAGCTATAAAATCCTCTTTTTCAGTTGTAAAACCCAATTATAACAAATGCTTTGCTTTCGTGTGTCCTTTTACATTAATTCAAAAAAAAGTCTTTGGTGAAAAGAGATAAGAAAAAATATTTTTTACCTTTAACAAATTCGGTGTTCCTTCAACTATTTGCCATGCATAGAAAAACTCTGTAACCTCTAAAAAGCCTTTGAAAACATCCATACCTTTAATACCTTTGATGATTAACTCCCGGCAGAGCATCCATTCAGCGAATGCCTGCACTTCTGCGCTGAAAAACAGAGCCATTCGTGTCGACATTTTATAAAACACTGTATTAGAGGTGGGTGGTAAATAAAAGTGAATGTTTTACCTTTGCTTTAGCTTCAACATTTGCACCATGTTCAAGGAGCTGGGAAGCTATGGCTGTGTTTTCATTGTGCACTGCGTAATGGAGGGCAGTGTTCCCACGAGCATCCACAGCATTTGCTTCCGCACCCTGCTGTAGCAAGAGAGCCACGCATTCTTCATGCTGGTGCTGTGAGGCCTGGGGAGGTTGCATCAATAAATAAGCCAGCTAAAGCTAAGCACGCCGCAACTCTTATCAATTACTTGCCATTAAATGAGATGCATTCACTTTTTTTTCTCAAAAAAAAAAATCTTACTTTTTAAGACTGGGTCACTTATGCAGCTCAGCCTTGCCTGAATTCAAAATCCTCCTGCCTGAGTCTCCCAACTTTTAGGATTACAGGTGTGTGTCAACACACCATATAATACAAGCATTTTTTAAATATTTATTAATTCTTCGAGAATTTCATACAATATATATTGATCATATTCACCCCGACTCCTCCCAGATCCAGTCCCACCTTCCTATACTTCCCAACTTAATGTCTTCTTTAAAAGACAAGAATAAATAACTCACTGATTCTAATTTGTTCTGTCCATATATTCCTGATGTGGGATCACCTACTGGGATGTGGGATGTAGTCAATACCCTTAAAGAAAGCTGACTCTCCCTCCCCCAGAAGCCACCAACTACTGTTAGCTCCCTTAGTTAGAGAGGGAGCTCATGAAGCCTTTCCTTTTCTGTGCTAGAGAGGTTTGATCTTGTTCTGGTCTTGCTCAGGGAATCCCAGCTGCTGTGGGTTCCCCCTGGTCCTCTCTGACCTCTGGCTCTCTTTCAGTGTGGGGAGTCAGACCTACCCAAGACTTCCTCAGAGACCCTGATGAAAAGACAAAGGGAACTTTAGTTCTGTATTCTTGTTCAGAAGCAGACTTGACAAGGCAATCAAGGAATAGAACCAGTGCTTCAAAAGAATCAAAATCTCAGCTTTGGGGACCCAACTCTTACCCCTGGGGTGAGATTATCTGTGTCTGAAGTAGCCTATGTCCTCTTTGCCAACACTGGCTTACTTCTTGCTGACCTGGGCTGTTTTCCCCTTGAAGAATAGCATGTATGAGACTGTACTTAATAAACTTGCCTGGCATAAGTCACCAGCTTATGCAAGACCTCTGGGTCTCAGTTATTGCTTTTGCCATATTTCTCATCCCCACTCCTCCTACTCAATACCTCTCCATTTGGGACCCTTATCCCCATTGGTTTGCCTTGTTTCAGCCTTCTGTCTTGCAATGGTCCCTGAGCCTTCTGGGAAATGCTACGATACAGAAGTTCCATTTGTGACTGAGCACTCCACAGACACGTATGTGTTTAGACAAGTCTTGAGTTCCTGTGTTAACTAGTACCCAGTGTACAAGTCCAAGAATTCAAGTGTAACCCCTCTCATACTAAAACTATCTGTATATCTACCTTAATTAGAGGTGTGCAGTTGTCATCATCACAGGCGTTAATGTTACAGTTCCTTTCTATTAGAAGAGTTACCACCCCCAGCTGGCCATATGCACACGCATAGTGCAGTGCAGTTCTGTGAAAATAAGAGAACCTTTCAGAAAATAGTGGAGACCTATGTCAAACATCATTTATCCATATAATATTTAAAATCAAATAATGTCTAATTGATTTTTTCCTGAAGGAAAATGATTTCTTTCTTCATTCCTTTCAATTCTGGGGATATAAGACAAGGCCCGCCTCATTCAGGGCAAGTGCTCTATCATGACAACATTCATGCATGGAGTAGCCTGTTTGAATAAAAGAAGAACGCCCAGTAGATTTAATTCAGCTTGGATTTGAATCTTACTCTAATTTGTTGCCTGCTATGGCTTTCTGTGAGCTCCATAACTCAGTTTCCTCATCCACAGGATGGGTATTAAACATAGTAGCTATCTTCCCTGGCACCGCTATACTGCTTCAATTTTAATTCTGGACAAAGCATGTACGAGTGTTTCCAGCACCTGACAGCTCAGTATTTGGTGGATACAATAAAGATTAGTGTTCCTACTGCTAGCAAATACTGCACTTCAATAAAGTGAAATAATAGAATTGTACCTACTATGCAGACATATAAAGATTACGGTGTGTGTGTGTGTGTGTGTGTGTATGTGTGTTTGTGTATGTGTGTGTGCTAATTTTACCTAGTGTGTAGAAGTCAGAGGACAACTCGTGGAAGTCCATTCTCACGCACTATGTAGGTCCCAGGAAAGGAGCTCAACTTGTCAATGTTGGCAGCAATCACCTCTAGCTTCTGAATCGATCTCTTGTGCTCAAAGTTTACTTATTTAGATAAGTGTATTTTTAACAGCAGAAGACTCCCGTATGTTGTTGGATGGGAATGATCTTGAAGGCTCCCTTAGAGTGGTCTTTAGTTCACAGTTTAGTATCTATGACATCGGAATTCCATTTACAATGTGTAATATTTATAACTAACAGCATTTTTCAATTTTTCTTAGCATACAAAACAAAAATTGAACACACCCTCCCTCACCAAACCTTATTCATTGGTATAAGGCATCATGGATTGTATGATGACAGAAAATAGAATAAATATTCCCAGGTCTTCCCCCAGTTCTACTCATGAATGGTGGACATGATGTAACCTGGGCTATTTTCTACACCATGTCCATACCAAGAGTGCTCAGATACCTCAAATTTAAAGCTACACTTAATACATAAGACAACCTTAAGGAGTATCCAACTTCTCAAGTCTTCCCCAAAATTATCCTCCTGGAACTTGTGGATATGATTTGACCTAGCTGTTTAGGTTTGGGAGAAATTTCAGGCCTAAGAGTTGAGGGCTTTTCGTTGATCCGTTCTCTACAGATGAAGTGAAAAAGCAGGACCTCACTAGCCTTTTCTTGGTGAGCACGTTGGACAGTATATCTGTACTACTTCCTGCCTCCCTCTCCCAACTAAACATTGGGAGTTGATTACTTGAACACTAATCCCGCCATTGCACAGCAAAACTCTCCCAAGTTGGCCCCGCCTGTCACCAGCAGTCCCTTCATCCTCTGCTATTGTTCACTCCCAGGCTCGATTGATTACCTGTTCTTCTTGTCTGTGTCGTTCACACCGTTTACCCCGTTTGTGAGGAAATGCCCCACGGTAGCTACAGCGCCGACACTCGCAGCCCGATGGATCTGTCCCACCGCGCAGTATCCGCTGAGGTATCTGGGCACTGACGGGCTATCACCACTAGCACATCCAAAGCCCAGGCAGGCAGCCCACAGGCGAGTAGAGGAACGGCCGGGCGCTGGGCCTCTCTTCCTAGACCATATGTTCTTCCTCATAGCGAGGCCACTAGGTTGGTGGGTCACTGTAGGTCAGCCACCCATTCTGTGGCCAGGCAACGCGGCTAAACCAAGTGCGTGTTTACGGGTGCTCATTTCAGCAAGGTTTCCAACCAAGAAGGCTTGCAGTTCTGCTTCTGCCAACTGCGTACCGAGCCGCTGAACTCAAGTTCACTCTTCAGTGTGCGCGTGCACACCTCAACGACTGTTCCAGCAAGGAAGGGTTCAGTTTCTGCAATGCCACTAAAGGCAACTTAGAGAGGACCTGCCTCAGACAGGAGCCTAGCCAACCTTGCACCCGGCCTTGTCGATCGCATCTCCCCAGCCGATCTGTGTGGCCCTTGGTGATGACTAGGATCCTTCACAACGCTACAGTTCTCTCTCCTGCCCCAAACAAGTGATTCCAAGTTAACAGTGCAACCCTGTGATTCAAAATGACATTTGTTATTACTACTCCAGAATAAACCAACTCTTGGGAGAAGGAAACAAGATCAGGAGTTGTCCTTCACGACATAGGAGTTCGAGGCCAGCCTGGGACACATGAAAAACACCCTGATCCTGACTTGACCCCAGGTCCAGGGCTTGAAATCACACCAATCCCTGAGTTGGCTACAGAGTCAGGTTGCATAATCCCTCAGCGCAGAATACTACCAATCCCTGAGGTCCCTGTGCTCGAAATGCCACCAATCCTTGAGCAAAAGAAATGCCACCAATCCCTGAGCTTGCCACAGAATCAGACCACCAAAATCCACCAATCCCAAACCACCCTAGAAAACTCTGTTCCCCCCCACCCCAAGAAATCCTATATAAAGTCCGTACCCTATTTAGTTTGCTGCTGTTTCTCACTGGAGGCAGCCGCCATGGAGGATTCTTCTTTCTTGACTGAGGTTTGTTGGGCTGTTTAACGTTTTCTCTAGAGCAGAGTCCAGCTATAACAACTTTCATCTGAGTTGAGTGGAGCAGATCAGAACCCTAACATTTTCTCAGGGGAAACCTCCCCTGACACAGCAGAGTTGTTTGTTACATTAGGGAAACGCTTTCCTGGAGCAGAATTGTAAACTGCTATGCTTACAATGACTTGGTTGTATTTCTTGGCTACCAACTTCCAGGACGTTTTTCCATTTGAGCTGCAATGCTTACAAAAATTATGTTGGGAAAGGAAATATTGGTTGGCTGGAGTGAATTCTGCCCCTGACCCCACCCAAAAGCTGGAGAAGCAAAAGAGGTGTTTGTTAAGACAATAAATTTCTATGTTGTGTAATTGGTATTTTATGAATTATTATATCATTATGACATAATATCATTATCATATAATAATCTCAAACTGATTTTTTTCTTTTTAGCATTTCATTTTTCTGTATGGTTTACATGGAATGTTTTGCAGAAGTAAAATGACTTAAACCAACATGCTTATTTATTTCCCTCTATGTTGTGGACATTTTTAAAAATGGATGACCTTTTTCTGCCTTTTGTTATTGGTTTTCTTCTGTAGGAGGATTTTTTCTGTCTCTCCTGTCAGCTTGGAGACTTGAAACATGGAGACTTGAAAGTTCAGCCAATAGCTTAGACTTATTTCTAACTAGCTCTTATAACTTAAATCGACCCATTTCTATGAATTTACTTTCTGTCTTATGGCTTTATTGCCTTTACTCTGTATGCCTATGCTGCTTCCTCTGAGTCCTGCCGTCTCCTCTCAGCTCTGCCCTTTTTCTTCCCAGCATTCTCTCTGCCCTGAAAATCCTAACTATTAGTCATTCAGCTTTTTATTAAACTAATCCTAATGACAAAACTTTATATACAAAAAGATTATTCCACAACAATTTTTTGTTGTTTTGTTTGAGGTTTTGATTAAGTTTTGTTTCATTTGTTTTTGTTTTGTTTTTTGAGACAAGTTCTTGAATTCAATGCATAGCCCAGACTGGTCTGAAACTTTTGGCAGTTCTCCAGCCTCAGCCTCCCATATGCTATGTTTATAAACACACACCACTATACATGCCTTTTTACCCTCTGGTACTAGGGTTGTGCCTTATACATGGTGGACAAGTACTAAGCTACTAAACCACACTTTTAATAAGTACCCTTATGAAAATTTTGCAATCATACACTTAGGAGGCAGAAGCAGGCAGTTAACTCTTTGAGTTTAAATCCTGTCTGGTCTATAAAGTGAGTTCCAATCCAGTCGGGGTTACACATAGAAACCCTGCTTGGTGTTGGGGGTTGGGCTGACAAAGATCTTTACTTTTTCAGATAACTTTGAGTAAATTACATTAAAATCTGTGATCTTAGCTCTGAAGAGGCAAAGGTGAGATCAATGCAAATCTAAAATCAGCCTGGTACCACAGCATCTTCCCAATGTCTCACAGTACTGAAGACAAAAAAAGAATTCAAAATACCATTGTACTTAGGAGTTTTTGTTTGCTTACTTGCTTTGTTTCAAGACAGCGTTTCTCTGTGTAACCTTAGCTGTCTAGAACTCGCTCTGTAGACCAAGCTTGCCTCAATCTCAGAAATGTGCCCACCTCTGTCTCCCAAGTAACAATTTTTATTAATGAGCCTGTTACTCCTAACTGTAGTCTCTCTTTACCTGTATTTGA
Source organism: Chionomys nivalis (assembly GCF_950005125.1). Classification (NCBI taxonomy): domain Eukaryota; kingdom Metazoa; phylum Chordata; class Mammalia; order Rodentia; family Cricetidae; genus Chionomys; species Chionomys nivalis. The sequence continues at coordinate 51,500,546 of NC_080090.1, read as the reverse complement.
ATATGTCAGTGACAGAAACAGTAGTTATTCATTTTCATCTCAAATCTCAATAAATGTTTTGGGGTTGAGTGCCGGGAAGGCAAATTTGTAGCCCACGTAAAAATATTTATAGTTTGATATGAAATGAACTTTTCAACTATGATCTAAACCCACTTCATGTTGTCCTTAAATTTTTATTTTCTTTAATTTTACTTCCATCCTTTTGATGTGTACGTGCCTGATGGGATGTGGGTACAGCATGTATGTGTGTGTATATATGTGGGTGGAGAACAGAGGACCACTGTCTTAGGTTTTCTATTGCTGTGATGAAACACCGTGACAAAAGGCAAGTTGGGGAGAAAAGAGTTTATTTTGCTTATACTTCAGCATTACTGTTCATCACTGAAGGAAGTCAGGAAAGAAACTCAAACAGGGCAGGATCCTAGAGACAAGAACTGATGCAGAGGCCCTGGAGGGGAACTGCTTACTGACTTGCTTCTCATAACTTGCTCATCCCACCTTCTTATAGAACCCAAGACCTGCAGTCCTGAGATGGCACCACCCACCATGGACTGGGCCCTCCCCCACTGATCACCAATTGAGAAAATGCCTTCCAGTTGGATCTCAAGGAGACATTTCCTCAGCTAAGGCTTCTTCCTTTCTCATGACTTTAGCTGTGTCAAGTTGACCCAAAATCACCCAGTCAGCAACTTTATGTGTCATCCTCAGGAATGTCACCTCCTTTAAGAAAGGATCTCTCACTGGTCTGGAACTCCTCAATTAGGCTCGACTGGCTAGCCAGTGAGTCTTAGGTATCCTGTTTCCTCCCCCAGTTATGGAATTACAAATGCACATCAGCATATCTGGCATTTTTAATACTTTTTTTTTTTTTTTTTTTTTTTTTTGGTTTTTCGAGACAGGGTTTCTCTGTGGCTTTGGAGCCTGTCCTGGAACTAGCTCTGTAGACCAGGCTGGTCTCGAACTCACAGAGATCCGCCTGCCTCTGCCTCCCAAGTGCTGGGATTAAAGGCGTGCGCCACCACCGCCCGGCCATATCTGACATTTTTATATGGACTCTAGAGGTTGCATTTATGTCTTCTGTTTGCAAAGTATTGACTGAGTCACCCCCTCCATCCCTACTTCTATTGTTTGAGTTAAGGGTATTGACAACTAAGTGTTTATCAACAATTTAAATCCTCTTCTGCAATGTAAGTGGTTGTGTTTAGAATCATCAGCTCGTGTGTGTGTGTGTGTGTATGTGTGTGTGTGTGCTTCTGTGTGTCTGTGTGTGTCTGTGTGTGTGTCTGTCTGTCTGTGTGTATGCCTCTGTGTGTGTGTCTTTCTGCATCAGCCTTTCTGTTTTGTGTCATCCTAATTTGTCTATATTATCTGTAGTCTGATATGTTACCAGAGTAATTCTTACCATTTCTGGGAATAATTTCTAAATACGTACTTAAATATTAAAAATATAAGAAACACAAAACATGTTGGTCAACCATCAAACATTCTTTTCAGAACTCTCTCAGTCAAGTGGTTTTTCACTTCTTTAGTGCAACCAGGTAAAAAACAATCTCAAACCTTGTGACCTCCAGTAATTTCCAGTCCAGCTAGACTATAAGCCTAGAACCCCCAGAAAATCTGAACAAAATCCTCCAGAGCTAGGTTAAGTAAACTCAAGCATCCATTAAGACATATATCAAAACTTACTCTAGATTCTCTATGCCTTCAGAGGAATTCAAGTTCCAGAGTTGGGAGCTGTGCAGCCTAGTTTGGGACCAGTATTATCAGTGCTTGTCCAATGGATGTCTCCAGATGAGACAAAGCCCACATGGACAGTCTCACTCAGCAAAGGCCAGTGAGCTTTGGGACAGTGCAGAATACTGATAGGACCACATGGCCTGAATGTTCTTCTCTTTCTTAATATTGATGTTTCTCAGACATTTCCTGTCCTGGTCACCTGTTCCCAAATACCCAGCAACTGCTTCCGAAATTACCACACAGAGGCTTATTTTATAAGTTATAAATGCTTGGCCAATAGCTCAGGCTTATTACTAACTAGCTCTTAGAACTTAAAGAAACCCATTTTTATTACCCTATATATTGTTACATGACTCATGATTTTACCTGTCTTCTACCATGTTTTGCTTCCTGGGTAGCTGGCTGGCATCTCTCTTGACTCCACCCTCTTTCTTCCCATCATTCTCAATTTGGCTTTCCCACCTAACTTCCTGCCAGTTACTGGCTTGTCAGCTTTGTATGAACCAAGGAGAGTAATACATATTCAGAGTGTAGAAAAGGATTGTTCCATAGTAATTCTCTTGGCAGCTTTAGCGTCATTTTGTCAATCTTGCTTAGGAGAGATATGCTCATTCCTGGAAATCCCCTTTTTTTTTCTCGAATATTTTCTTCTAAAATTCTTTGAAAGTTGATGCTTCTTAGGGTTCTTGAGTGGGGATGCCAGCTGTCATTTTAGACCAGGGAGCTGTTCAGATTCAGTGCTGACAGAATCAGAAGCAGATCACCCTATTTCTGTAAAGATGTTTTGAATAAGATTGTTTTTTTTTTCAAAGTGTGTGCCACCCTTTATATATATATATATGGATGTACCTGGCTTGATATCTGGTCAAGCTAAGCAAATGATAAATGTTGTTTTTGATTTAAAGAAGTTTTGGTGTAAAAGTTGAGAAAAACATATTTGGCATATTTATTTTTGCTGGAGGTTAACATCTGAGAATGGGAAAAACTTGTTCATTAGTATGGAAAAACATTCTTGTTTTTGATGTATAAATAAGACAGCTGGAGCTATTCAGAGTCAGCCATTTGTGTAAAGCTCATCGGGTGATCAGACAATTCATTTCTTCGCCAATGCCCCTTCCCTGTTTCAGGATCTGAACCCAGGTTCTGGTGGGACCGCAGCAGCATGGAAGCTCTTCTTTTTCAGGTTAGTGCAAGGAATTTTCACCCTTCTGCCCACCCCAAGAACTTTACACAGCCAGGGATAATCTGGAAAACCTGGGCCAGGTTGGCTTCACTCTTTCCCAGTTGTGGTCCCTTCCTTTAATCCACACCAGGGAAGTGGCTAACGAGGAGGCTGTCTGGAGATAATCCCCACTGGAGAAGAGGTGGATCATGCACCACAAGGCATTTGTATATCAATGGACTACTTGCTCTCCCCTGCAGACTGACAGGCACTCTCAGCCCATTTTATAGAGGGTGAAGTAGAGATACACGCACAAAGAGAAAGGGAACCTGTCCACGGCAGCACAGCTGGCACCTGACAAGCCTCCTAGGTGACTTAACAGGAAATACCTGGCTCCCTGCTTTGCTGGAAGCTTGTCAGAACACATGGACAACTGAAATGCTTCCTGCTCTAGGAAGTCTCCTCTCAAGCCCAGTGATCTGCACCAGTCCTCCTAGCACTTGGGAGATAAAGAAAAAAGATTAGTGGCTCAAGGTCTTGACTACAGGTAAGTTTGAGAACAGCCTGGTTTACATAAGACCCTGACTCAAATAAAACAAGGAAGCCCGGAGGAAGAGACCCTGGGGCATAAGAAGCTCTGGTCCTTCCAGGAGCTATGGGCAGCAGCACCTAGAGTTCAGGAGAAAGGATTTAGGACTTGGGAGTCAGAAGAAATACTCATGCTACAAGTCTGAATCTTCCTGTCCCCGTCAGATGCATGAGTGGAAACGCTAAGGCCCAAGATGACAGAGTGGAGAGCACCCTGGAAGTGATTAGGCCATGGTCACCTGAGTGAGGTTTCTGCCTGTGTAGTTGATTTTGTTTCTTTGAGACACGGTCTCTCTATGTGTCCCAGGGTAGCCAGAACTCTCTACCCTCCTGCCTCAGTCTCTCCAATGCTGAGAATATAGGTGTGTACCACCACAGTGGACCCCAAAGACCTAACTGTGTCTCCTTCCCTTTCTTCTTTTTTAAAGTAAGCATATAGGGCTGAGGATGTGGCTCAGTTGGTAGAGCCTTGCCCAGCATGTGTGACAGTCTGGATTCAGTTCCCAGAATGACAAAACTAGGCGTGACAGGACATGCCTGTAATCACAGCACATGGGATGGTAAAGGCAGGAAGATCAAGGGTTCAAAATCATTACCTATAACACAGAGATCAGGGAGACACTGTAGCAGAAGAAAGATAAGAAAGAAAGAAGGAGAGATGGAAAAAATAAAAGATTAAAAAAAGCAAGATAGCTCAGTGAGTGAAGGTGTCAACCAACAAACCTCGCCGCCTTTCGATCCCAGGGACTTACATGGTGAAAAGGAGAACCAACTCTGAAAGACTGTTTGCCTCTGACCTCAACACACCCACCCTGGCACCTGCCCACCCCAGTCCCAGCCCAGCAAAAAAAAAAAAAAAAAAAAAAAAAGTCAGTTATCTGGTATGGTAGTACCTACCTTAATAACAGCACTCTGGAAACGGGCACAGAAAGATCTCTGACTTTGAAGCCATCTGGTCTACACAGTAGTAAGATGGTACCTTTAAAAAGGGGAAGGGAAGGAGGAAAAAGGGTAGCTCCAGTTGCTAGTTGGCATATGGACAGGAGAGTTGGGGCAGGTTAGACCATGCTGGTAGACTGGTGGACCTCGAGGAGGGTGTAGGCCAAGTTCCTCCCGGAGCAGTTCTCCAGCAGGAGGTGGGGTGCCACCTACCTTTCACCTTTTCCCTGTCTGTCTCCTCACAGTACTCAGGGCTGCTCCACTCCCTGGACCAGCTTGGCTGATAAAGTCCCGGGAGAGGCCATTTCACTTCCTGGATGAATGAAAAAATAAATAATTAATTAATTAAAAAGGGAAAAGCCTGCTCTTAGAGATGGTGGAGGGGAACGTTTATTATCGATACAAGAGAGAGCATAGTTAGAGACAGAGACATCCAGGAAAGTCCCGAGTGGACATAACCCTGAGCAGACCCACGTAAGGAGAAGGAGGAGGGGAGAAGGGAGAGCCAGACCAGGAGATTGGTCAAGAGAGTAAAGGGTAGATCAAAAAAAAAGGGGGGGGGGATGTCAGGTAACCACAATGTCTGGATTATATAGGGAAGGACAGCTGGGGGAAGGGCAGCCCAGCCCTTGGACTGCAGTTTAGGGCAGGGGGTGGGGTATGCCAGCCACACCCTGAAACGGGTAGGGACTGAGGGATCCAGAAAGAAACTGGAGGTCAGAGTCAGTTAACCATTTGTCCCTAACTCTGGCCTGGGCAACTTCCAAGGAGTTTGAACTGATTTCTCCATTAGGTGGCGCTGAAGGACTGAGTGGTGAGAATCCGGCCGCTTGACTCCAGGACGGCTGCGGAAGGGTAGAGTCTGGGCTCCAGCCTGTGCGCAGGGGCAAATCCTCAAGCAGCTACTCCGGGCTGACTCAGACCCTAACCACTCTTGTTATCAGGCCTGGGCAGCGAGGGAGAGCCGGTTCTGATCTGGAGATTCTAGGCCTTTCTTTGGAGATGCCAGGAAGTGAACTGCGGGCTTTGTTTTACTTGACTTTAAAGAATAGAGCTGACTCACAGGAATGAGGGGCTGGGGCGCCACTGCGCGCTTGTAGGGGGCTGGGGGTTTGGGTGGGGGGTGATCGTCCAGCACCAACAGGTCATTGGAGGAAGGCTCCTGGGGCTGTGTCCGACTTCTACACCCACGGCCTAACTGTGGGGTCACAGAACGCTACCTTCGAGTTTAAATGCAAGCAAAGGAAGGTCTGAAGAGCTCTTTACATTTCAAAAAAATGTTTTCAGGGGTTATAAAATGGCTCAGTGAGTATAAGCACTTGCTGCCAAGCCTGATGAGTTAGACCCCAGGGACCCACGTGGGGGAAGATTCTCCCTCTCTCTCTCTCTCTCTCTCTCTCTCACACACACACACACACACACACACACACACACACACTATAATTTTAAAAATTAAAAAGGAAATATTTTTAGTATAGTGCTATTTCCTAAATGTATTGGCTGTTTGCCAAGTTCTTCATCCTTGCTATTTCCTTTAGTGACCTCAGTGACAACCTCCCTTGGGGGGTCTGGTGTCACTATTGTCTAGAGATAACTCATGAGGAACCTGAGGCTTAGAAGGAGGAAATGGCTCAGATTCAAGACCTCAAGCACAACTGAAAATGCATAGGCAGCTCTCTGGCATATCCACACTAGAGTAGGACCAGGGCAGGGTGAGCTGGGCTTCTGGAATCCTGTAAACCACTCTGGAGCCTTCAAGAGAAAAACTACTGTCCAATCCCAAGCGTTCCTCCAAGCTTCAGGTCTTCATTTGAGTGGTGAGTGAGGAGACTAGACAAGGTGTTCTCTGCCAGCCAGGTACCCAGAAGTAACAGGAGTCCATAACTGGGCAGTCACATCTGCCTGCCAGCTCCCACCCAGGATCTGGAAGGGAAAAGGGTGTGGTGCTTAAAGATGAGATAAAAGACCAGGAAATTCCCGGTCCTGTGGGAGAGACCAGGCCCTATTAGTCAAGACTGAGAAAGAATTCCAAAAAAGGGAAGGTTCTGACTCATCCCACTGAGTGCTGTCACCAGGACTCTGCCCTGTTCCCTATATGGAAGCCAAAGTGTCCATTTGGATGCCCCAGGCCCTAGAATAAAGGGAGTCTGGCTGACAATTCTCTGAAAAAAAAAAAAAAAAACATTCTGATGGGCTTGAATCACATTCCAACCCCAAACCAACCACCATGGATTGCAGAAGGGGCTTCCTTCTTTAAACCTTTTTTAAAAAATTAAAGAAAAAAAAATTAATTTCAGCCGGGCGGTGGTGGCACACGCCTTTAATCCCAGCACTTGGGAGGCAGAGGCAGGCGGATCTCTGTGAGTTCGAGACCAGCCTGGTCTACAAGAGCTAGTTCCAGGACAGGCTCCAAAACCACAGAGAAACCCTGTCTCGAAAAACCAAAAAAAAAAAAAGTTAATTTCATATATGTGTAACTGTATTTACATCATCCCCTACGTCTCTTCCCTACAACCTCCATGTTGTTTTCCCTCAAATTCTTAGTCTCTTTTTAATCATTAGTGTGTGTGTGTGCGTGCGTGTGTGTGTGTGTGTGTGTGTGCTCATGCATGCAGGTGCCACACTGGGCGTGTAGACATTAGAGTACATGTTGTAGGAGTCAGTTTTCTTCCGTCATCTGAGTTCTGGCCATCAAACTCAGATTGTCAAGCTTTGTGGCAAGCGCCTTAGACTGCTGAGCTACTCATAGCCCCTCTTTTGTTTTCATTTTGAGAGAAGGTCCTATGTATTCCAGGCTGAACTAGCTGTATAGCTAAAGCTGAACTGATCTCCCTGCCCCTACCTCCCGAGTGCTAGGATTATAGTCATATGCCATCATGTACCATGCAGTGCTGGGATTTGAACCCAGGGCTTCATGTAAACTACGTCCTCCGGCTCTTTCAGTGTCTTTGAAGCAGGGTCTTATGTAGACCTTGCTGGTGTTATCATGGATTCCTGATTCTCCTACCTCTGCCTCTCAAGTCTTGAGATTATATGCATGTGCCACCATGCCACCCAGCTGGAACCTTCTTGAACAGAAACTTTGGCTCCCTTTCTCTCCACTGGCCCATGGTTTTAGTGACAGTGGGTGTCACTTGCAAGGGACCTCTCTTAACCTCTGTATTCGTCTTTGTGCTGGTACAGAGGGACTGATCTATTACTATCAGCAAGATTACTAGCATCCCAGTTACGAAGGCACGTGCTTGATTTGTGGGTGAATATTTTATTTCCTAACAATGTGACCTCATTCAAGAAAACCAAGAAATTTAACAGACTTCTTTTTATAGGCCCTTGATAAGCTTGTAATCTGCCCACATGTCCCACCAATATGTGTGGTGACCAGCAAAATTCTGTCCTCCTTGATTTCTTCTGGCCTCCTACTAAATCCTTCCAGACCGAGATGTGTTTTGGTTCACCACAGAGCCCATTCTTCTTTCTAACCCTCCCCAATATTGTTTTCTTTCTCTATTTGCCTCCTGCTAAACTGACAGGGCCAACTCATATTTTATTTCTCATGTTGAAACAGCTCCACCCAAACCCAGATGAAGGCCAGGTTAACATCAGACCCGTGTCAGCAGAATTGCTGTGGAAATATCCCTATCTGATGAGTCCTTCTCTGACTCATCAGACCCCAGGATAACCTTTCTGACGCTCAGAGTTCCATCACTACAGATGTCTGCAGGATTCCTTCTTCAGGTGAGGGAAAGACTGCAGGGTCAGTAGGTCCGGAGACCAGAGTTTGGGCGCTGCATCTCCTCCTGACCCGCCAGTTCAGGCGCGGAGTCTCTAAATCTCAATTTTCCCACCTGTAAAATAGGATAAGGTCTCCTTCATAAAGAATATTCAAAAGCAAGGGCTGAGGATGTAGAGCGATTGGTGGAATTCTTGCTTAGTATATATGAAGCCTGAGTTCAATCCCCTGAAGACCTTGAGCCTCTTTGTCACACCATCCTGATTTAGGAGATGCTGGGGAGGCCAATCCAGGTCTTTTGATATGCTAGGCTGGTACTTTTGATGATTGAGCTGCACCCCTCCCTCAACATGACTTCGAACTTCTGATCTCTCAGTCTCTATCCCCGGAGGGCAGAGATTGCAGGCATATTCACTTTGTGTAGTGCTGGGTATCAAACCCACGGCTCATGCATGCTAGACAAGCACTCTACAAACTAAGCTGCAGCTCCTCATATATTCTTTTAAATCCAGTTGTTGTTGTTTTGGACAGGGTTTCTCTGTGTAGACCTAGTTGTTCTGGAACTCACTCTGAAGACTAGGCTGGCCTTAAATTTGGAGATATGCCTACCTCTGACTCCCAAGTGCTGGGATTAAAGGTATGCATCACCACCACCAAGCTTTGTTTATTTAAATCTTAAGGAGGGGTGTTTTTATACAAGGTCCAAAGCTGATTATGAAGGAGGGGGTGTGTATTCTAAGTAACCACACTCCCAGCCTGCTAAAGTCTAAGGAGCTGCCAGACAACACTGGCTACCTTACCTTCCTCTTCCATTACTCATGCCTTCTGCAATCTTCACCTCAAAATCTGTTTCTGGGACAGCCTAAATTACACCAAATAGGGGTAGTTTTGTCTCCAGAGACACTGTCATCATGAAACAGATAAGATGTTTCTTCATATTACTGGTCAAGGATGTTGCCAAACATACAATGAATGAAACAGTTCCCTCAGGACAAGAACTATCTAGCTCCTAGAGCCAATAATGCCTCAGCACTATTAAAAATCAGGCCCTAAGTTAGGACACAAAGTGAGCCCCGCTGCTTGTAAACGTCTTTCAATAGAATGTCCTAGCAAAGCCCGTCTGTGAAAAAGTAGAATGGACACGGGGTAGGTCCCAGGAAAGCAGCTTTCTTCTTGCTTTCCCTCTTGCACCTTCCACTTAGTACAAGTATTTTAACAGCTATCTCTACCTCAATACATCCAGTACAAGGGTTGGTGCAAAGACTGGCTTGGCCAATTAGAAAACATGAATTTGAGAAGGAGCTGGAGGGAGAAGAGTAGCAAGACAGTGAAAACCAAAAACCAAAACCAATGACTGGGTAGGGGTGGTACCCACCTTTAATTACAGCACTTGGGAGGCAGAGCCAGGCAGATGTCTGAGTTAGAGGCCAGCCTGGTCTACAGAGTTCCAGACAACCAGGGATGTTACACAGAGAAACCCTGTCTTGAAAAACAAACATACAGATAAACAAACAGGAAGGAAGGAGGGAAGGAAGGAAGGAAGGAAGGAAGGAAGGAAGGAAGGAAGGAAGGAAGGAAGGAAGGAAGGAAGGAAGAAAACTCCCACATGCCCTATGAGATCTGGCTATAGGACATCTTCTTAATTAGTGATTGGTGGGGGAGGGTCCAGCCCATTGTGGATGGAGCCATGTTTGGACTGGAGGTTCTGTTTCTTTTGTTTTTCTTTTTTTTGTTTGTTTATTTGTTTTTTGAGACAGGGTCTTTCTACTTAGCTCTATCTGACCTGGAACTCACTATGTAGACCATACTGGCCCCGAACTCACAAAGATCTGCCTGCCTCTGCCTCCTGAGGGCTGAGATTAAAGTTATTTTCCATGATGCCCTGCTAAGTCCTGGGTTCTATAAGAAAGCAAGTTGAGCAAGCCATGAAGAATAAGCTGGTAAGCAGCCTCTCTAACAGGTCCTGCCTTCAGGTTCCTTCCCTGTTTCGAGTTCCTGTTCTGAAGTGCTATGAGCAGTTAATGACTGTTGAGAGAGGGAGAATTCATCTTCTAGAAAAATGAGGCTCCTAATTAGCTATGCAATACTAAATGGTCAACTCTAAAAACATAAATAATCAACACTAAACATACTCAAAAAGTTGTATTCATATATTTGATCATATGTATATATATTTATACACATGTAAACGTTATTCATATATAGACACACACACAAACTTAAAACATACAACACTTCCCCAAATCATAGCAAGCTATCTCTTTGAATTACTTCTCACTCAACCTCTGTGTGTGTGTGTGTATGTGTGTGTGTGTGTGTTGTGTGTGTATGTTGTGTGTGTTGGTTGTTACTGTTTTTGAGACACAGTCTTCCTATGTAGCTAATGCTAGGCTAGAGTTCACGATGTAGCCAAGGGAGGATCTTAACCTCTCAATCCCTTGCCTCTGCCTCCTCTGAAATTATAGGCAGACAGAGGCCTACAGTAAGAGCTATGCGTTTTTTAAAAAAACAACCCAGAGATGAAGGGCCCCTCTCATCATGTGGAGAGGGAGGTCTGTAGCACAGTCTCCCCATCACAGGTGAGGCTTACTTTGACCATAGAGTCAGGGGGATGCTTGTCAGCTTTTTCCACTGATAAGCAACACTGTGCTTGTTACTGAGTTCAACCTCCAACCTGAAATCTGAATTTTACAAATATTCATTTAATTGCCCTTTAAAAAAAATCCTAAGGCCAGTGTGGTGGTACATGTTTGTAATCTCAGCACTTAGGAGGTCAAGGCAGGCGGATCAAGTGTTCAAGGCCATCTTTGCTTACATGAAGAGTTTCAGGCTAGCTTGAACTACATGAGACCCAGTTGGAGACAGAAGAGGAACACACATGAGTGAGTTCTCTATAACTTAAAACGTAGAAAGGAAATGCCTCTCCCAGTCTCCAACATTTCTATTTGCTTATGAATCATCCAAGAGGTATTTTACACACTGACAGATAAAATATACACATATATAGCCTTTCTTTATATAGGGCCAGCAGCCTTGCCGTATTGCTCTGCACCCAACAGTATGATTGCTTGGTCTGGTGACACCCTGTAGACAGTCAAATTTTTCCACAAGGAGGAATGGGTTACATGAGTTAAGTTTTGTATAGCGATGGCCTAGCCATACCCACGATCAGGAATTCAATATTGAGAAATAATTAGATCTGGTGTTATGGAAAAGTAAGATGAGAAGTGAAAGTGAAATCAAGGGTACAGGTTGACTTCCAGGGTGTTGAAGAGCTTACAGGAAACACAGTCAGTAAGATAAAGTGCAAGGTTTTCTCCTGGTAGTATCATCATTTCTTCCATACAACAGAAAATAAAAGCTGGGACTATGAGCATACCCTAGGAGCCTGAAGCCAGAATATATGAATGGCAAGAGCTTGTTACTCTTTTCCGTGTAAGGCGGGGAAGGGCTGTTTAGCCTTCTAGTATCAATCTCCTTGGATTGACATGTTTGCAGTTAATTGCTTTGTGGAAATGAGTAAATACCCCACCCAGGGTAGGGACCGGATGTAGATTCTTCAAGGCTGAAATGTCAGGCTTTAGGTCACACAGAGAGGGTGCCCTGTACCCCAGTGATAAAGCCTACAGGATGAAAGCTGCCCGCCTCAGCCTGCAACTGCTCATCCGTTCATCCTTCCATCCACACAACCGGTCGTCTACCCACCCGCCCATTTGTTCCCTGAATGTTTCCTATGGCAACCCTACACCAGGTACACAGATACAGCAGTGACTGAGATGGACGTGCTGCTGTTTGTGGGGTGTGGAGGGAAAGGAAGTCTTAGGCGAAGGGAAGAGAAAAGGAACACAGGTCAGTAGGTGCCCACACCCATTAATCAAGCCCTTTCCCCAGGCTGTGCCTTCCTGGAGCCTCTTGGTCATCACAGGTAGAAAATGAAACATAACAAGATCATTCTGGACTAATCAGCTCACCCAATACAATCAAAGTGGTCTTAAGAGAGTTCTAGGAAGATGTGACTATGGAGAACTAAGGAGACGAGAGGACGAGAAAGATTTTGTGCCTCAGTTTACAGGTTTTGAGAATAAGAAAGGTATCATAAGCCGACGTGTGCACACAGCTTCTATAACCTGGAAAGGCAAAAGAACATTTTTTTTCCAGAAATTTCAGCAAGAAATACATTGATTGGGCTAGTGACCTCAGTTTTGACCCATTAAAACTCAGACAGGACATCTAACTTACAGAGAGGCAAAATAAGAAATTGTGGAATTCTTGACGTCAGTTTTGGTAATTTCTTACACCAGTAAAAGCCAACTAATATCCATAGAAAACAGTGTTCGTTTTCACCACTGCTACTATGGTGTGTGTGTGGTATTAGACTTAAAGTACCTTGACATAAGGAAATCAATGTGTCTAATTTACCGTTGCCTTTCAGACTCAGAGAAAAGCACCTGCCTCTCACTAAACCTACAGATGGGTGGCACATTCCCTTTCCATGTGACCATTCCATCTAGTCCCCTGATTCTGCAAGTGCTCTTTTTCTGGGCGTTTCCCAGGTTTCTTCTAGCTGGCCATCACATCAGGTTCGTGAAACCGAGGCGGCAACCTGGTGTAGTGCAGGCTTTGGGCAGTAGAGAGCGAGCGCAGCTAACGAGTTCGCTTCTTTAGGGTCTGAATGGGGCGGAGCCTCGGGGGCTGGGCTGCCTAGCGCGCAGGCGCCAGGCCAGGCTACTTGGGCTCTCGGGGGCGGACGAGGGCAGAGCAGCTCTTGTTGCGGCTTGGGTAGCAGCGAGTTCGAGCCGCCTTCCCACTTGCTTCGGTTCCCCCTCTCCCGGTCCTTGGGGATTTTTAGATCAGCCCCTGCAGCTCGTTGCCTCCGTGCACTCTCTCCGCTTTCAGGATGCCGGTGACCGAGAAGGACCTGGCGGAGGACGCGCCATGGAAGAAGATTCAACAGAACACGTTCACGCGCTGGTGCAATGAGCACCTCAAGTGCGTGAATAAACGCATCGGGAACCTGCAGACCGACCTTAGCGACGGGTTACGGCTTATCGCGCTGCTGGAGGTGCTCAGCCAGAAGCGCATGCACCACAAGTACCACCAGCGGCCCACCTTCCGACAGATGAAGCTGGAGAACGTGTCGGTGGCGCTGGAGTTCCTGGACCACGAAAGCATCAAACTCGTGTCCATCGGTGAGTGTTGTGGCCCGGTCCTGCATTTGCAGAAATCGTGGTATCGGCAGAGCGCCCCACCGCGCATCGCTTCCCCGGGCCAGGTGTGGGCGCTGAGACGAGGGGGAGGTGGCCCTGGGATGAGAATCTAGGAACCTAGGCCTTTTCCACAGTGCCATCGTGGGCTGGGACCTGGCGTGATTGCTAAGAACTTCCAGCCACAGCTGCAGATTTGATTGTGGGACACCTTGGGATTGCTGGGGAAATCACCCTGATGGCTGAGCCCTAGAGTCAAATACCAAACCCTAACTTTACGCTAGCCAGGTGCGCCCTGTGTGAACCGCCGCGGTCGAAAGGGCGTTGGCTTGGAGTCTGGGAGACCTAGGACGCGCGACAGTTTTCTGGCTTGGAATCTCTTCGCCTAGGTGGAGACCAGACCTGGGACCCTCCCCTCCCCTTCCAACGCCGGAATGGGTGTGGGCTCCGAGGGTGGGAGGGGGAATCTTGAGGGAAAGTCCTCACTTCTCAGCTCTGTGTCAGCGTGGTGGGTCTCGTCAGGTTGAGATCATTTAGTGGTGATAGTAATTAGTGTCTGTAGAAGTTTAACTAAGGCTGACTGTGTGGCCACAACGTTCTAAGTTATCTCAGTACTTAATGTCCTGTGGACTGAGGTGTCATTAGGCCCATTTTACAGAAAAGGAGAGAAGTTTAGAGGGGTAGTTGGGTTCCCCAAGGTCCCCCGCAAGTAACTAAAAACTAAAGCAGGTGACAGCTAAGGTTTTTCTCTCCCCTGTCCCACCCCGTTCTCTGGGTCTTTCTGAGAAGGCGTTTGAGTCTGGCTTCTTTTCTGCTGTCTCAGGGTGAGAGTTAAGGTCTGTACTAGTTGGAAGTTTCTAAAGAGGTTTGTGAGTGTGGGAACAAAGGGGTTGTGTATGTGAGGACTCGTTCCTTGCCGGCTAAAGCATTTGTGTGTGTGTGTGTGTAAGATTTTTGTGTATACGTGTGCAGAGGATGTGTGCACTTCACACTGTGTGGACATGGAGGGGATTACTTAGGCTGGGCTTGTTTCCTCAGGAAACAAGGCCATTATAGTGACTCCTGTGACAGAAAGGAAGGTGGGTGTGGCATATGGGACTTTCTCCAGGGGAAAGGGGTTCCCTCTAGACTGAACCTCCGCCCAGCCTCATGCTCGACTTTCCCCACACCTGTGCTGGCAGGTAGATCAGCTTCCTACTTCCTGGGTCCAAGAAGCTACAACACCTAGCAGGATCTCCCTCCCGGGCGCGGCTGCCCAGTGGAGGAAGCTGCCTGGGGTACTTGTCTTCTGGGGGCCTACTTCCCATACTGAGGAGGGGGGGGACCTCAGAATTGCACGGGAAGTTCTCTTTCCTGTAAGGAATAACTCTCAAGGCCTGCCTGCCTGAGCTCAACTTGCAACCATTCTGTTTTAAAATTCGTGCTTATTTAATTAACTCAACAAAGAAACTTAAATTAAACCAGGAGTTAAACATGACATAGAATCGCTTACGGAGAAACCATAACACCAGAAAAAACATCAAGGACTGCCTAATTCACCGGCTGTTTACTTTTGGGCAGCTGTTTCCAGCATGGCTTCACAGCTGTGCTCCAAGATTGTGGGCCTCATTCTGGACTTGTTTGGTGGTCCCTTACAGTTTTCTAGTTGGTCCTCATGATTTCCAGTCATGAGCCTGTTGAGGCTTGGGCTCCCCACCCCCTGTTGCTTAACATCCCAGTTTTCTCCCATTCATTTGATTCATCTGATATAGGTCTGTTACCCATGGCCAGCTTGTTTCGGTAGACCATCAAAAGTTGTGCTTTTTTTTTTTTTTGGTTGTTCTTCTTTGTTTTTTTTTTTTTTGTTTTGTTTTGTTTTTCCCTGCTAAAATATTTCTTGGATCATATTCCCTAAAGTGGTATTCCTCGGTTAGAGGGTGTGACCACATACACTCCTCTCTAGTTGCTTTCCAGAAAGATCTCTTAGCAAACAGGTTTTCTCTGAAGGCCTTCCCACCTTGCTAGAGGTCTAGACTGCTGAGGGATGAGATGGACCTAAAGGCATCTTTTGGCTGCCCCTAGGGATGTTGTAGGTAATGACTGGACCATAAAAAATCATCTAGCTTGGACTTCCGTTTTCTTATTCACTGTTCACTTTATGTAGTCTTATGCACACCGTAGCACTTTCTTATTAGGGCCACCCACTAGGTGTTACATTCTGATATCATTGCCATTGAATATCCAGGATAACCAATTGAGAGTAATTAATTCCTTCTGATAGTGATCCTCCCAGGGAGTCCCAGGAGGGTCGGTACTAGGATGCCACACGGTTGCTGTTGTTATTTTCATTGTTGTTAGTGTCCCTACTTAAAGATCGGAAACAGTGCACTGGGCCCAGAATGCAGCTTTGCCAAGCTATTGAATTTGAACTTTGAGTGAATTTCTTTCTAGTGTCAGAGATGAAAACAATAAACTTGGGGCTGGAGAGATGGCTCAGCAATTAAGAGTACTGGTTGCTCTTCCAGAGGTCCTGAGTTCAATTCCCAGCAACCACATGTGCCTCACAATCATCTATAATGGTATCTGATGCCCTCTTCTGTCATGCAGGCATACTTGCAAGTAAAGCACTCATATACATACATATTTTTTTTAAACAAAACAAAAAGACAACACAGCCTCCCCTGTCTGGACTAAGGGCTATTGTAGCCTACACTTTTCAGGTTCAGAGTGTTGTCTCGACAACTGAATACCCAAAGTTTGAACCGTAGCCACAGATGCAATAGGGATCATGGGGCCCTTTATAAGTGACAGGATTAATCCTCTGGGCTATGATGAGAGCTCAGGAGTTAAACGTTGTGACTGTCAGGAGGTGAGTGGAGTCAGTTTGTGTTTTGTCTTAATGGTTGAATCTGTTGAGGAATATCTGCTTTCTCCATTGGTGGCTTTTATTGCGTTTTCCTGTGCTCCAGGGGCTCATGTTTTACTCCATAACCAGGGAAGATTATTGGATGAATTCAGGGCATCATGTATGCCTTGGCTAATTCCCAACAGTTTATTTACATTGTGGGAACCTTTAGAATCATGCCTGTAAGCCCAGCTGGAGACATAAGATGCTCAGCCACTGCCAGAGGACAGTGGCATACCTGCCAACAACTTCTGAAAGACAACCCCGGCTATTTATTTACTCACATTTGTGGTTCATCAGAAGTTGGTCCCACCCTAGGCTCTATCCCAAAATTGAAGGTTTTGTTTAGTTTCTTCTTAGGTCTGAGCAGTTCGCAGCAAAGCACAGCATGCTTAGTTATAGTTTTTGTAAGGAGTTGGCGGTTTTATTTACGCATTTTCTCCATAAATCTTTCGGACTTTTGGACAGTCCAGCTAACTTTGGAAAGAAAAGACGTCTCAAAGCCCAAGAATGACAATTGAGGCTGCTAGAAATTTGGGTAATATATTGTGGCTTGATCCTTTAAAAAAGGAATGCCTCCCTGCCTTTTTACAAGATGCAGCTGACCCTGATGATTATTTATCTTACCTGCACAGGATCAGCCTAAATATTATTAATGACTTCCCAAGACTTTGAGTCCCTGGATGGTGGGTCACCTTGCCACCCAGCATCTTTTCCTTCTTCCCCTTTGTTCTGCCATCATTAATCTGATGTTCTACAGATAGTTCCCACTTTGTAGTTCTTCCTGAACTAGCTAGCAAAAGCCAGTGTGTTCTCTTGGACCATGCAGTGTAAGAACCCTGAGAATACATATGTATTAAAATGTAATGTTTTGTTAGAATTGACATTCAGGGCCGTTTGTAACAAGACAGCCGCACATTACTGTGAGACGGAGAGTTAAGCACAAGCACAAGAAGTCTTGGTTTAATTCTTACTTGCCACAAAGTAGCTGTTAAGAATTTCTATGCCTCTGTTGTCTAATTGCTGAAATAGAAATAATAAATACCACCTTAAATGTTGTTACAAAGATTAAACAAGGTAATATTTTTAAAAGTATCTGGAACAGGGGCTGCAGAGTTGGCTCAGTAATTAGAGCGCTTAATGCCTCTGCAAAAGACCTGAGTTCAATTCCCAGCACCCACATGGTGGTGCATGACCTTCTGTAAATCCAGGTTCAGGGAATATTATGCCCTCTCCTGAATGCCGTAGGCACCAGGCGTGCACATTCATGCAGACAAAACACTCATGCACATAAAAGAATTAGGTAAAACATTTCAGGTGGCCGGAGCAGTTCAGGGCGCATTGTAAGTGCTGCTGGTGCCTGGTAATTAAACAAGGTACTGTTAGATGGTCTCAAGTCAGGCCGGAAGGGTTTCCACACTGAAAAGAAGCTCAAAGTCAGCACCACTCTGGGAGGCCAGCTCGACTGGCCAGAGTTGGTCCTACTTTCTAAAATAGTGCGGAGCTGCCTGGAGGGTGTCTGCTCCTTGGAAGGGGATGACCCTGGTGTGTTCTGGCTGCCCCCAGAGTCCATTCACACTTGCTTTGTTTCTGAGCTGGACAGGAGCTCCAGGCGCCTGTCATTCCAACCTCCCACCCAGTTCAGGAATCTCTGGGCCAAATCACTTCCAGATGGTGGCTGGGTCTCCGCTGAGCTCCAGCAGTCATGGAGCCAGCATGCCAGCCAGCCTTCATTCTTGGTTCTTGGAGAGTCTGTGGAAAGGAGGGCTTTTATTTGGAGCCAAGTATGTCTTTCAGCATTCCCACCCACAAGTCCAGGTTCTGCCCTGTAAGTAGGCATCACCAAGCAGGCTGCTCTTTGATTGAGGGTGACTACCTTGCATTTGGGACAGTAGATGCTCAGAACCCAAGCTTTTAGGCAATGGTCGGGGATTTTAGACATCTTGTTTGTTTGTTTGTTTATCTCAAACTATCTCACGGTTGCTTTCTTTGTGTAGCCTCATCTCTCCTGAAACTCTCTCTTATAGACCAGGGCAGCTTTAAACTCAGAGATCCACCTATTTCTCCCTCCTGAGTGCTGGGATTAAAGCATGCATCACCATGCCTTTTCATCTTGCTTTCTGGCTACATAGGACCAGCGTGCACTAGGCCTGCTAACCCAGGCATGAACCTAAAACTTGGATTATGATGCTCACTCTGCCCCACAATACCCTGATGTGTGTTGCTTTAATTTTTCTAAACCTTGGCTTCTCCATCTGCAAAATGAAAATAGGGTGGCAGAGAACAATATTTTTGATTAGACTGGGACTGTAACTCAGTTAGTAGAATTCTTGGGGTTTTTTTTTTTTTTTTTTTTTTTTTTGGTTTTTTCGAGACAGGATTTCTCTGTGGTTTTGAATCCTGTCCTGGAACTAGCTCTTGTAGACCAGGCTGTCTCGAACTCACAGAGATCCGCCTGCCTCTACCTCCCAAGTGCTGCGATATTAAAGGCATGCGCCACCACCGCCCGGCTTGTGTAGAATTCTTGCCTAGGATGTGCCAAGCCCGGAGTTTGGACCCTAGAACTGAATGAACCTGTAATGCTGGCACACATCTGTGGGAAGTAGAGGAAAGAAGATCAGAAATTTGAGGTCATCTTCAGCTGTGTAGCAAATTTCAACTTACTCTGGGCTACCTACATAAGACGCTGTCATACACACACATAAGTTGTAGCACAATGATGTTGACATGTTCATCTATTAATATTATTGTTCTTTTTTGTTTGTTTAAAACAGAGTCTTAATGTGGTCTTAGAATTCCAAATATTCTTGCCTCTTCTTTCCAATATTGGAATCCGTACAGGGCCTTTTGCATGCTATAGACAAGTGCTCTACCATCAAGCTATAGCCTTAGTTTTTTTTTCTTTCTTCATCTACCCAAGTCCCTGTTTTATTATTTTTTGTTTAACTTTACTCTTAATTCTAAGGAACTGGGTCTGTGTTAAACCCCACCTACCATAAATTTAACCGGTTAAGCCAGATAGAATGAGCCATTTCAACCTAGATGGTTACAGTTCCTACATTAATGATCATTGCAGTTGTCATCCATGCCATGCTAGTAGATGTCAGCCTCTGCATTGTTGCTGTGGCTAGTTACTTTTGAACGTTGCAATGAGCCCTGAGTACACTCAGGTTTATCATGTAATGAACAATAACATTTCTTTAAAGGCTTTGAGGTGGCTGCCTTGCTTTTCATGAGAAACTCAGCCCACGTCCTAGGGAGAGCTTTTCCTGGGAAAGATAATTAGAAAACCAGGTTGTTCTCCGTAGGCTATAATGCCAAAATGGTGAGGATTGCTATACTGGAGATATTAAAGAAGGGACCTGCTGACTGTTTGAATTATATTCCTTGGTGTAACAATTGGAGCTGGGGAGATTTAAAAAAAAAACAAAAACAAAAAAAAAACAACCCTCCTACCTATTCAATATGTTTTGTTTGATTGTTTTTGTTTGAGATAGATGGCTCTGGATGGCCTCAGCCTTCCAAAGTGCTGGAATTACAGATGCACTTGTGCTAGGAGCCTTCTTTCATTTGCCTTCAGTGTGTTTCTTTGATCAATGATAGTTACTATTTCTCTTCTACAAACTTGTCATGAAGTAATTGGATGGGATTTTTACTTCACCTATTGTCTTGTGGCAAAATTTACCACAGAGCAGTTGCCGCCATTAGTCTTCTTTCAGCCAGTCCCCATACTGTAGACTTGCCATGGCCGCATGCTTTTGTACTGTAAGCAAACACTGGTGATGACACAGAACTGGGCTGAGAGCTGCTGACTGCTGCTCCCCTCCCATCAGAACGTGGTTTTTCTGAGTAGTTCAGGTTGGCGGGACATCAATGTCGTACTGTTTCCTTGTCTATTCTTGGTACCAGCTCTGCCTCCGATGGTGCTGTCTGTGTGCTCAATGTTGAGGTGTGTCCCACTCAGCCTCTACTCTAACATCACGTGCTTTCATGCCTTCTGTCTGCTATGCATTGGTCTGTCCAGTTCTTATTCTAATCACCATTGCAAGCTCTGTAATGCTTTCTTTTATTTCTGAGATAGGGTCTCACTTTATAGTGCAGACCATCCTCAAGTCTGTGATCATCTTGCCTCCACCTTCTGAGTGTTTTATCTTTGCATTTTATAGGTACAAAAACTAAGGCTGAGATCCACAGCCCTTTATTAGTCAGGTATGATACAGGCTGTACCTGTCTGTCATTTATGTCTGACTGGAGGCCGGAGGGCCACTTGTTCCTCAGTATGGCTATGAATGTGGCCCAGTACAAAACTTACTTAAAATATTAGGTGCAGATTTTCCTTTTCTTTTGTAACTCAATCTTTTGGTTCTGGAATATATATGCAATCCAGTTCTATGGTTCTGGAGTATGTATGTAACTCAGTTCTGTGGTTCTGGAGTATGTATGTGACTCAGTTCTGTGTTTCTAGAGTATGTAGATGACTGTCCTGTTCTTATCTCAGAAGACTGACCTGTGAGAGTGAAGTATTCTCTTGTCAATCAGACTGTGCATTTGGTCAAGTAAAATAGGTCTATTGTAGAAAGAGGTTGCGGAAAAGACTTTTCTTCTTGATTGGGTGGTGGAGGTGTTTGGTTTATTTCTTCTTTTGCTTCAGATTTTACTCATTTGTAACATTAAATTTTCTTTCTACAAGCTGGGCCTGATGATACAACCCTCACCTGTTCGGGAGCTGACAAAAGAGGTTCACAATTTAAGGCCAACTTTGGCGACTTAGTGGGATTCTGTCTCAAAGTGAAAGTGGTAAAAATCAAAGGAGGGGTGGTGTCCATGGGGGTATAGTTAAGTGAGAGAATGTTTATCTAGAGTGTAAGGGCTGGGTTCGATCCTACTATTGGAAGGAGGGAGAGAGAGAAATAAATTTCCTAACGCGCTACAGAATTCTTGGGGCCCATTTACCTTACCTGTTTCAACACCAGGAGCATTGATTATGTGTAGAGGGGGCTTTCTGCAGTATCTTTAGACTTTTTTGTGATTTCTTTGCCTTTGGTTCTTATTGGGGAACAACAAAAGCTTATTTGCTTTGCGGGGTCTGCTTGGGGTCCTGTGCTGTGAGGCCTGGAAGCCAGAGGGGACGGAAATATCCTAGGAATTCCTTGTGGCTTCCATCCACCATAAAGCAGGTGTGGACTGGGGTGTGTGTGGGGTGGGGTGGGGCGTGGGGTTGGGATGTGAGCGCTGGCCTATCATGAGAGCATTGGTGACAGTGGACATTGGCCCAGCTCTGCTGTCAGAAATGACCTGTCCTACATCCCTTCCGCTACCTTTAAACATTAACCAGGCTGTTTTCTGAGGAGTACAGGGTTCCTTTCTGCTCAGGTCTGGCAATGATCCTTTATTTGGCTCTGGCATATCTTGCCTGCAGTTCCACCAAGTGACTTTCTGTTCGTTTTTCAGCTGGCCTCAGGCTGGCCACCAGCAGGAAGGAAGCTGTGTGCTTGAAGCTGAGCTTGTGTTGCCCATGGCCTTCACTCCTCAGAGGGGCTGTTTTGAGGGCCCATTCAGGGCTCAGCCTCCTGAGCACTTCAGGCCTGGCTTGTTGAAAGCCCTGGGTGTTTTAACACAGCACTCCTGTTCTCTGTATCTAAGGCCCTTTATGCTGGCATGAATTCCTTTCCTCATGGAGATTTGAAGCTCTTTTGACTAACTGGCTCGGTCACCTTACTGGGTATTTTCATAAGGATTTCGCCATGCCAGACAACTTTTCTGGAATTTCCTTTCCAATAGAAAGACAACCAGTGAGGCTGCAATTATTTGGAACTTAGCTTGGAATGTTGGCAACCTCACAATATAGGGAAAACGGGAGGGGATTTGTGGCAGGGACAATGTAAATTTGCTGTGACACATAAATTGAGATTTTAAGATGAAAAAAAAAAGCGGTTGGCTTTCCTTCCCCAAAGAAGAAACGGTCCTTGTCTCCACCTTGTGCTGACTGCGACTGAAGGACCGGCAGCCTCCCTTGCAAGCAGGGGTAGGAAAGGTTTCTAGTGGCTAAAGTCAGGTTCCTTTCTGCCCCCTAGAAGCCATCCCTCGAGGAAACAGTTTGCCTTTTATCATGTTGGTACCATAATTCGTATGTGACTCATTCTCACTTCCTTGCATGTTCCTGAAGGGACGTAACAGATTCAAAGAAAACAAGAATGATTCAGCATTCCACAGTCTGTCAGGCACTCTCTGGAGTCTAAGAATAAGTGACATTCTCATTGGTTATAAGGTGGCTAGAAATGGGGACAGATGTTATTCCTCTGGGTGGGTACCTTAGGGACCCAAATGCTAAAATCTTATTTTATTTTATTTTATTTTTGAGACAGGGTTACATATATCCCCAGGCTGGCCTTAAAGTTGGTGTGTAACCAAGTATGACCTTGAACTTCTGATGTGCTGTCACACCTGTTTTATTCCACGCCAGGGATCAAACACAAGACTTCTTGCTCGCTAGGCAAGCACTCTACCAGCTGAACTGAATTCCTAGACTTAGCAGGTCTTTGTGACTTGCTAGTTCCCTTAACTGAGCAGAGCTCTCACTGGGTTCTGTTCACACAACTCCTTTAGAAAGAGGTGGAACATACGGAGAAACCCTGTCTCGAAAAATCCAAAAAAAAAATAAAATAAAAAATAAAAAAAAAGAAAGAGGTGGAACATAGTGAAAGATCCGGGCTGTTCAGGTCCTCCAAGGCAGAATTCAGAGTGTCCTGAATAGAGGGGCGGTTGGATCCTGGTTTAGAAGCAACTCTAGGTGGCTTGTCACGTTCCTCAGCAGCTGAAGATGGCTAGCTGACATCTGGGACTGTTCTGGAAGGATCTAGGTGTGTTAGCCTTCCGTTTCCTGCAGTTGCCCCTCTCAACACAGTCCTTTCTGGGTCTCTTTTATGTGCTCTCTTTTCTTGATATCCAAGGGCAGTCACTTAGCTGGAGGTCCTTGCCCTGGCCTTAGGACCCATATCCCACCCCCACATTTGACTTGGTCTCCTCTGCTGTGGATCATAATTGTTCTAAAAAGCAGGGGCTGTGTCTTTTACCTCTGTGTCCCTGAGCTTGGCACTTAGTAGGGATTTAAGAGATAACTTACTGAATAAACAGTCTCTAGCACAGTGGATTGAATAATAAGCCCAGCACATTGACTTGTTTGCAATGTGCTTGTTTTGGGCAGATTTCAGGATATTTGTTTTTTGCATCTTGTTAAAGTGGGGATGGTGGGTGTCCCCGCAAAACAACTCATTTTTGGATCTGCGATGCAGAACTTAATTCAGCACTTCATACTCACCCTTTCAACACTGACAGTTGGTCATCAGCTACTAGAAAGCAAGGTTTCCCAAGTTGCTATGTAAAGCTCAGACAGTGAATTTAATAGTAAGTCACCAAGGATCAGATCCATGAGAAGTAAAGAATGCATATTGAGTGTTAACTACCAGAACTTGTTATAAAGGCTTCTCAACCATAGCTAAAGAAACTAAATTGCAACTTTAAGAGGTAGTTATTGCTATAATGTCCTTATACAGAAAAGGAATCTGAGGCAAACCCAGCTTGTCTAGTTGAGGGTGTGGCTGTTTAAGTTTTAAAATCTTTTTTAAAATTATTTATTTTCATTTTATGTGCATTGGTGTTTTGCCTGCATGTGTGTCTGTGTGAGGCTGTCAGGTCCCTCGTACAATTGCCAACTGCTATATGGATGCTGGGAATTGAACCCAGGTCCTCTGGAAGAGTAGCCAGTGCTGTTGACCACTGAGCCACGGATCCAACCTCAAGGTTTTAATCTTGTAAACTAAGTTTTTGAAATCTACTTCTAATGCATTTTTTCCTCTAATTAAAAAAGTCATATTTGTAGGCTGGTGAGATGGCGTAGGTTAAAGTGTTTGCCACCGTGCATAAATACCTGAGTTCAGTTCCTGGGACCCGCATGTTGGAAGGACAGGGAATACCTGAAAATTGCCCTCTAACTTCTTTCACATATATGATCCCTGGGCGGGCGCATACATACATACACACACACACACACACACACCAATTGATATATAAATAAATGTCATTTTAAAATTTATATTTGTAATTATTTACTTTGCCAAAAAAAGAAAAAACGAAGAACATTGAAAAGCATGGATCTCATCTTTAAAGAAGAACTTCAGTGAGTTTTTTTATTTCCCTTCAGAGAATCTTACTTACTGTTTCTTTTGGTTGTAATGGGGAAAAGAGAGATATGCTTTTTTTTTTTTTTTTTTTTTTTTTCAGAAAAGAAAGACTGTAGACTGGAACTTCTCATGCAGTCATTTGGTCACACTGGTGTTTGTACCAAGATTCACCTTTGAGTTTTAACTGTGCTTGGAGCAGCGTTAAAATTGAAAGTCTTATTTGCCTCTTATTATGGTTTGGAAGTCTCCATTAGTTCAGAAATATGTTTTGGTCAGGGGTGTTCCAGCTACTTCCTGTGGCTTAAAAGCTTTAGGACCAACTTGTACGGGGAGTGCCAAGGTCTGCTAATAACAGTTATTATGCTTGGTAACTGTTGCGATTTTTGGCTCATGTTTGGCCCCTTAGTAGAGAAACTCAGTTTAGTTTTTAGTTGCTCAGCTACATCCAGTTTAAAATGGGTTTCAGAAGTCCCTGACAGGGGAGTTGGACAGCCTGGTTTCTTCTTGCCTTTCTAGGGTCTTGTAGAGGTTTGAAAAATCACTTCGTGCTCTTAGGGAGGAACTATCTTCCCGGTACTTCACAAGGACACCAGACCAACAGAATATCCCGTTTCCATTTCCTGTGAGGCAAAGGAGATGGAATGAAAGCCACTTCTAACACAAACACTCTCCAGGCACTTAGAACTGTGGGTCAGAAAGACCCTGTTCATTCCTTGGGAGACGTTTCTGGAGTGTTCTGATAGGAGGAGGTACTTTGACCTGTCCCCCGTACTCTGTCCTGGAGTCAAGTCTTCTTGTACCCCTCCCCCCACTGGTGAGAGTCACCTCAGGCTAGAGGAAGAAGTGATCTCTTTATCAAGAGTGGGGAGAGGTGGTTTGAACCTTGGCCAGGAATTGGTCAAATCTAAGACTGGGACTTCTTGCAAGAGAAGAGGTCACTAAGTTTTTGATTAGCCATTGGGTGGGTACCATTTAGGCTAATGGTATTTTCTGGCCTTCTAGACCACCTTGTTAGAAAGATAGCAAGCATGATGATGCTTTTTGGTTTCTCTAGACAGGATTTCTCTGTGTAGCCTTGGCTGTCCTGGAACTTTCTCTGTAGACCAGCCTGGCCTCAAACTCAAGAAATCCGCCTGCCTCTGCCTCAGGAGTGCTGGGATTAAAGGTGTGCCACCGCCACCCAGCTATGACAATGCTTTTTTCTTTTTAAAGACTGGATCTCACATTGTAACCTAGGCAGGTTCAGCTCTTGGGGAATTCTTCTGCCTTAGCCTCCTAAAGGGTGGGATGATTAGAGTCTGTGACCATCACGGTGGAGGGCAGGCAGCAGGCACCAGACAGGTGCTGCAGCAGTAGATGGGAGCTTACGTGTTTTTCTGTAAGTAGGAGGTAGAGAGAGGTAACTGAGAATAGTTTAGCTTTTAAAATCTCAAAGCTCAAAAGAAAAAGCAAATAAAAAAGAAAAAAAGAAAAATCAAAGTTCACCCCAGGCCACATCGCCTAACTCTTCCCAAACAGTCCCACTACTGGGAACTAAATATTGAAATATATGGGCCTATGTGGGCCAATCTTATTCAAACCACCACAGGTTATCATTTTCTTTTTTAAATTTATTCTCCCTACGGAATTCTTTCTTCCATAAATCTATTTTTGTCATTTGCAACGTTTTTCCCTCCCATTTATTTTTTTATTTAAAACATTTTATTGAGCCGGGCTGTAGTGGCACACACCTTTAATCCCAGCACTTGGGAGGCAGAGGTGGCGGATCTCTCTGAGTTCAAGGCTAGCCTGGTCTACAAGAACTAGCTCCAGGAGAGGCCCCAAAGCCCCAGAAACTGCATCTCGAAAAACCAAAACCATCTGTGTGTGTGTGTGTGTGTGTGTGTGAGAGAGAGAGAGAGAGAGAGAGAGAGAGAGAGAGAGAGGGAGGGAGGGAGGGAGGGAGGGAGGGAGGGAGGGAGAGAGGGAGGGAGGGAGGGAGGGAAGCAGAGGGAGAGACCTCATGTGTACAGGTCTGAAAATTACTCTGAGGAGTGGTTTTCTTCTTTCCACCATGTGGATTTCAGAGAAGAAACTTGGGTCAACATCAGGCTTGGCAGTAAACATCTTTGGTTGCTGAGACATCTTGCCAGCCCTCTTTGATTTTTTTTTTTTTAAAGTGTAAGCCAGGCGGTGGTGGTGCACGCCTTTAATCCCAGCACTTGGGAGGCAGAGGCAGGCGGATCTCTGTGAGTTCGAGACCAGCCTGGTCTACAAGAGCTAGTTCCGGGACAGGCACCAAAGCTACAGAGAAACTCTGTCTCAAAAAAAAAAAAAAAAAAAAAAAAAGTGTATATTTTAGTGTGTGTGTGAGTGCGTGATGAGGGGGTCAGGTGTACATTGCTGCATCCCATGTGTAGAAGTCAGAGAACTACTTATGGGTGTTGTTCTCTCCTTCTATAATGTAGGTCCTAGGGACTAAATTCAGTTACCAGGTTTGCACAGGCAAGTTTACCTGCTAAATGATCTCACACCTTTTTTGTTGCTGTTTTTGGGTTTCGAGACAGGGTTTCTCTATAGACCAGATTGGCCTCAAACTCACAGAGATCCACCACCTCTGTTTTACAAGTGCTGGGATTAAAAGCCTGAGCCACCACACTTGATACGCTCTCTCTCTCTTTATTTATTCACTTTTATTCTGTGTATGTGTTCATGTTCACATGTGGGTGTGCTTGCTTGTCATGTTGGGGTGGGTAGGGCAGTTTTGTTTTTTTTTTTTTCATGGGTGCTGGGGATTGAATCTGATCTTCATATCTGAGTGGCAAGCAGTTTACTGAGCCATTTCCCCAGCTCATTTCTTTCTTTTTTGGTTTTACCTTCTCTGTATAAGAGATGGCCTGTGAAAGAATTGTGATAGCCTGACGCTTTTTGTGTACTCTGGCCACAGGAAGCTGTTTCTCTCTGCTCTCCAGACAGGCATGGTGAGTTGTAATCCCAGCTGCTGCTGAGGCTCAGGGTTGTTAGAACACAGGAGTTTGAAACCAGCCTGGGCAAAATAGAGAGACTCTACCCAAAAAGGGGCGGGGATTGCATTTGAGAGTCTGAAGTAGGTGAATTCACAGCCAGCCTGAGCTTCAAAGGGAGCAACAAAACCTGCAAATATTCTCCCTCACAGTCTTCTTGCTGTGTCTGGCTCCTAGCGCGTGCTCAGGAAATGACAACTGGTGCTGTTGAGTCCTTAGCCCTGGCCCCACTCAACCCTGGAAAAATAAGTCTTTCTGCTAATGTCGCAGGTACAGCCCCTGCTTATCTTTTCAGTGTTTAGTGGGAATGATGATGTGTAGCAAACTGGGAAGACAAGGCATTTTCAGGGTTAATCCTTGCTGACTCTGACTATCCTGCAAGCTTTCAGAAATCTGGAGCAAAAGAGCAAAGCGTGCTGGCTGCTTCCACCCATCCCCTGAAGACTAGCGGTCCCCGCCTTGGCCCTGAGTATCTTTCTCTCTCTCCCCTCTAATCCAGGCCCTTGACATCTGGAGCATTGTAGGGCTACAACACCTGCAACACTTTCACTGTCCTGGGTATGGCCTTAATCCCAGCATGATCCAACCCTGTGTGATGAGGCTTGTGATAGTATTTTTACAGTAGTTCTTGGGAACCACACTGGACATCAACGTTGCTGAGCCGGCATGGGTTTTAGGAAGCTGCCACTAGTGAATTCTGTGCTTTCTAACGCAAGAGTGGATCTGGAAAATGATAGCAGAGTTCTCAGTTCTCAGCAGCTGCCCCAGCCTTCCCACTCCCAGGCTAAAGGGCTATGTGTGGATCCTACACAGCCTACCTGCTTCCTCCATTTGCTTGCTGATCTCATGATCAGGTTAGACTTCTGTCTGATAGGGCAGCATTAATAACTGTCATTTTCTTTCCCGTGGCCAGGGAACATCCAGCCCCTTTCCCAAAGGTAGAGTTAGTGAAGGCTCTTGAGTGATGAAGGCAGAACTCCAGTTTAACCACAGGAAGGCATGAGTCAACCCAGGTGCTTTTTCCATGGGATGGGGCAAAAATTCAAACCCTTGCACAATGGCTCTTGTTTCTCCAGCTCCGGTAGTTCAGTGTTATCAATATGATCTGCAGGTGGCTAGCCCAGACTTAGTCTAGCTCTTATTTCCAGGTCTGTCTCTCTGGTCATTAGGACCTCCTTCTTTAAACTCAACTTCTCCATCTGCATCTCCTGGTTTTACATCCTATAGCTGTCTCTATTTCATTTTTCACTCAGTTTTATTTCTCCCTCCCCCTGCAGTTGACTCACTTTTACAACAGATGTAATTGAAAAGGAGACTTTGTGTCACTATCATAATGGAAAAGCAGCATCACTAAGTAAACGGAAGGTAACCATAAATAAATCCAAAACAGTGCTATAAAGTCCCTGCCGGCAGGCAGCTCGCCTGTGCTCAGCGTGAGGGGAAATGAGCAGGAGATGAGCAGCGTGGAAAGTAACCAGCAGCACACTCAGGCTAAGCCTTCTCCCGACCAGCTGATGGAGGGCAGGAACTGGGGAGAGAACCACATCCCTGTGATGCACAGTGGCTGGTAGTCACCGGCTCCGATTAGTAATGTCCAGTGGTTCCCTCCTTATCTGTGGTTTGCCTTTCTGTGATTTGTGACCCACAGAAATAAACAATGAGTAAGTTTTAAATTATACCCTGTTCTGAGTATAGTGGTAGATTCTGACACTACCCCACTCTTTCCTCCCTCAGCAGACCTCCTTCAGCTGTCCAGAGGGTCTACGTCCCACGTGTTTACCCTACGTCAGTTTTACAAATGTAATGTGGACCCAGAAAGCAAATTGAGGGATATTTTTACTGTGATAGTTTATTAACTTTTACTTACATGTTGTCTTAGTTTGGGTTTTTATTGCTGTCAGGATGACCATGGCAACTCTCTTTCTTCTTCTTTTTTTTTCTTCTGGTTTTTCAACACAAGATTTCTCTGTGCAGCAGCCTTAGCTGTCCTGGAACTAGCTTTGTAGATCAGGCTAGCCTTGAACTCACAGAGATCCACTTACCTCTGCCTCCCAAGTGCTGGGATTAAAGGTGTGTGTGCCACCACCGCCCAACTCTTATATGGCATGGATCATGGCAACTCTTATAAAGGAAAACATTTAATTGAGGTGGCTCACAGTTTCAGAGGTTCAGTCCATTATTGTCATGGTGGGACATGGCGACATATAAGCAGACATGGTGCTGGAGGAATAGCTGAGAGTCCTACATCTTGAAGGCAACAGGAAGTCAACTGAGACACTGGGTGGTATCCTGAACATAGGAAACCTCAAAGCCTACCCCCACAGTGACACACTTCCTCCAACAAGGTCAAACCCACTCCAACAAAGCCATACCTCCTGATAGTGCCGCTCCTATGGGATGATGGGGGACAGTTACATTCATACTACCACTCATGTGTAATACAATACATATATCTTCATGGGAATAACCACCACCAAAACTTGTGGTTGCCAGGGGTGTGTGTGTGCTTTAACTGGTGCACATAGTCCTGGGTTTATACCTGGATATGGTAGTGCATGTGTTAAATCTTAACACTGGGGAGACAGGAGCCGGTGGATCTCTGAGAGTTTGAGGGCAACCTGGTCTACATAGCTAGTTCTAGACTAGCCAAGGCTACACAGTGAAATCCTGTCTCAAAAACAAACCAAAAAAGGGATGTGCAGAGACTTTTGATTCTCATGTATTCTTCAGTTGAGTGGTAATTGTGTTGTGCTGTTCCATTCCTGCTCTTTGTGTCCGTGTGTTTGTCTGGACTGTTTCTCTTTTAAAAAGACTGGGAGTGTAGCTCAGTGGTAGAGCAGTAGCCTAGCGTGTATGAAGTCCTAGATTTGAGCTCCAACACTAAAACAAGTAAAAGCATAACTGGCTGGGAATAGTGGCACAAAGCAGCAGTTCTAGCTCCGAGGTTTGGGAAAAATCACTTGAGCCCCCCCAGAAGTTTGATCCAGACCAGGCAACGTAACAAGACTCTTAAAAAGGATTGCTATAGTGCATTTCTCTATTTAACCATGGAAAGGAGAAAAATATCTTGTGTTTATTATTCTGTTTGGTTGCCTTGCATACAGGTTTGAGCCCAGCTTGTAATAAGGAGAATAGATCATCCTCAAGATGTTCAGATATGATATTAAGACAAAAGACATTCATGCTTAGTAGGAGCCTTCCTCATAGATGTGTTGAAAGACCTGAGCTAATTAATTTAGCGTATAAGGCCCTCCCATTGCTTGTGAACAACAGAAGCTTGGGATTCCCAAAGACACAGAACTCCAGAAGCTTGCCTCCAGGAGCTTCCTGTCAATAGCTCTTTTGTCTGACAGAGATGTTTCTCAAGGTAATTCCAAAGAGTTGCTGAAATATTTGCACTGTGTCTAAAAGTAGGTAAAAGTCCAGGGTAGGGCATGATTTGTCGGTGGAATGAATGTCAGGGAGAGTTGCACTCTGGGAAAACCTTTGCACTGGCCAAACTCATTTTGTTAGTCCCCAACTATGGGACTGTGTACTGGTCTTTCTACATTAAAAAGTTAAAACGAACAAAAAAACCCAGTGTTATTGAGTATAATTCAGATATAGTAAGGGTACTTTTGCAGGCATATACACTCCCACCCTTAGATATACACACCTTCACATAGGAGAGTATCATTATCATTATGAAGACAGAATATACCTTGTATACCTGTGCCTTCAAAGTTTCTTTGAACTTTGACCTGCATCTTGACATCTCCCCATCACAGGCTTCTGAGTGCTGGGAATACGGTGGGTGCCATCATGCCCAGTTTGGTTCTTGTTTTATTTTTAAAGATAGATAGTATTTTTTTAAAGATGGTTAGTGAAAGTGATTATCACTTAACTTTTATCTGTCCTCCATCACAAAAGTTTTAAATTTTCATTGTAAATAGTTCTCGAAACTAAGTATAGACAAAAGTTCCCATAGTCTCACCACGTGGGCCGATTAGTGGCGTGGTGGGTACAACCTTTTCCAGCCATCACTTAAGGACTAGTCAGTAAGCTCCCCCACTGTGTGCCAAGTTACTACCAGCCACATAGCCTCCTTACTCATTTCCATTTTACAGGTAGGGAAACTGAGGCACCAAGTGGCTTTAGTGACTGGCCACATAGTCAAGAAGCAATAGAGGCAGACTGTAGTAGGGGCTGCGGGCCTCTTCCCACACCCCGGCTCATGGTTGCCTGGCTAGCTTATGCCCCAAAATAACGACACACAAACTCTATTCTTTTAAACACTGCTTGGCCCATTTCTGTTCATGTATGTAGCACCCCAAGGAGCGCTTACCGGGAAGATTCTAGCCTACGTCCATCCTGGGTCAGAGCTTCATCGCATCTGCCGGGGAGAGGGGAGCATGGTGCATGGCGTCTGCTCCAGAGAGCAGAGCTGTCGAGTCTGAGCTCACTTCCTCTTCCTCCCAGCATTCTATTCTGTTTACTCCACCTATCTAAATTCTGCCCTATCAGATGGGCCAAGACAGTTTCTTTATTAGCCAATGACCTTCCTCCATCATTTCCCCTTTTTCTGTTTAAACAAAAAGGAAAGGCTCTAACATAGCAAAATTACATATAGCAAAACAGTTATCAAGTAAGAATTACAGTTACAATATTTACATCTATTTTATCTTTATCATAACTAAAGAAAACTATATCTATCTATCTATTCTTCAACTCTATCAAAGACTCCAGAAGGATATAATATTACCTAAGCAAACAAGAAATAAGCAACTTCTAAACTCTAGAAATGACAGAGACATCTCGCTGCCTTGATTATAGCCCCTGAAACATGAAGTATGGCGGACAGTTCGACCTAGAAGTTGCAGGTTCACCAGAGAGCCCTGGACGATTTCTCCATGGTACTTGCATTATTTTGTTATATTGTTGCTAGAACACTATTAGACTCTACAGCCATACTTCATATTTCAGTGAGAAAGAAGCCTCAGGATTCAGTGTGATTTAAGCAGCCTGTGTCACCTGCCCTCTCCTCAAGCACTCACAGGCACATCACTGTTAAGTGAGTTTAGGTCACATGTTATACTCCCCAGTTAGAAATTAGGAATATTGAAGACAGGATAAAATGCCTGACTTTTCCCATAGGGCACTGTGGCACGATTAGAGTCCCCCTTCATTTTATGAAAACACGGTATCGCTATGTGTTTTTTACCTGATGACCTGGGGTCAGTGCCGTGTCCCTGCCTGTGAGGTGAGATTACCTGTTCATGTCACAGACGTGCACCCAAGCACACATACTATTTACATTTCTTTTTCTAAAGTTTTTTTTTTTTTTTTTTTTTTTTTTTGGTTTTTCGAGATAGGGTTTCTCTGTGGCTTTGGAGCCTGTCCTGGAACTAGCTCTTGTAGACCAGGCTGGTCTCGAACTCACAGAGATCCGCCTACCTCTGCCTCCCAAGTGCTGGGATTAAAGGCGTGCGCCACCACCGCCCGGCTAAAGATTTTATTTTTAAAAATTTTATATATATGGGGGCTGGAGAGGTGGCTCAGCAGTGAAGAACACTGGCTACTCTTCTAGAGGTCCTGGGTTCAATTCCCAGCACCCACATAGTGGCTCACAGCCATCTGTAAATCCAGTTCCAGGGGAGCCTGTGCCCTCTTACGGCCTCTGTGGGTACCAGGTATACATATGGTGCACAGATAAACATGCAGCCAAAACACCCATACATATAAAACAAAATAAAATAATTTTTTAAAATTTCCTATTATGAGTGTTTTTTTTTCATGTATGAATGTATACCATGTATGTTTCTAGTACCAAGGAGTTCAAAAGAGAGGTATTAGATCCTCAAACTGAAGTTACAGATGGTTGTGAGCCACCATGTCGGTGTTAGGAATTGAACCCAGGTCCTCTACAAGAGCAGCCAGTGCTCCTAACCCCTGAACCATCTTTCTAGTCCCCAGTTGATGTTATTTCTGTAGACCAGGCTGGCCTCAAACTCAGAGATCTGCCTGACTCTGCCTCCCAGGTGAAAGGCTTTGCCATCAACCGCACAGCCAAATTACGTTTCTTAGAATATGTTACTTAGCTATGAATAGGAAATAAAATCCGACTTAACTCAAAGTGTCATATTGTCTAGGCCTTCTAAAATACCAAGTAACTTCATAGACCTGCAGACACACAGAATTTTATTCCACCTGAAGAGAGTCCCAAGTTTGGGGTTGGTGAAAAGCATCAGGCACCCACCCTCCCATTTCTTGAGAAGGAAGAGCTCAAAGAAGAAATGAATGTTTGAGGAATAGGGGGTTTGGTTGATGTCTAGAATTTGTTAAAGGAAGCAAAAGACATAGCTCAAACCAGCAGCCTCTCATTTTGAATTTGATTCCAGGGTAGAAGAGTGTTAGGATGGGGTGGGAGCTTTGAGCCGTTGTTATGGCTCTTCATGGCACACACACCCTGAGCTAAAGGATGCCCCTTGTTGATGAGGCAGGAGAGGTGGCTGCATACTCATCTGGGGTTGCAATTGGGCATGATTTTTATTAGGACCAGGTTTCTGCAGGGAGGCAGTTTCACATGAAATCATCCCGCGCTCGCTGGTGAGCTCACCAGGGCCAAAATCCACAAAGCTTGATTGTTTCAGACCCATGCATGTCAAAACTTCTTAATTAATAGGACAGATTTACTTTTCTTTATAAATAAATCCACGCTCTTAAATGCTTCTGACTCGGATGAAAGAAATTGCCGGAGCACAGAGTACGGACAGGGCGGGCCAGCATCTCTGGTCCTTGGCGAACTGCTGATTATAAGTTCTGTTTCTCTTTTGTAGACTTGGAGAACTAGACCAGAATCTGGCCAGGAAGGCACTAGCACCCACAGAGTACTTAGTCCACAACGGACAGGCATTGCTGACCAAGCATGGTGTTCTTACTAAGCCCAGGCTTGGCATTAAAGTCCTTTTCACCACGTAGCCAGGTACACCACCATGCCTAGTTTATGCAGAGGTGGGGATTGAACCCGGGACTTCATGTATTTGAGGAAAGCATTCTATACCAACTAAGCCACGTTCCTAGCCCCTCAAGAGTTCTTTTCAGTCTGCTGCTTTTTGAAGTGGTTTGATCCTAGTGATGAAATAAATCCTCTGCCTCCTAATGGAAGCTGAAGCTCATGCAGTTTCGTTTTTTGGTAACTGCTGATGTGTTTGCTTTTGCTGTACTGAGCTCAAACCCAGGGCAAGTGTTCTGCCACTGAACTGTGTCCCCAACTCTAACCTATGGCTACTTGAATTGTCTCTCATGAAGTACCTACAAGGCAAGTTGTGTTCCATGGCTGCTCTCCCTTGCAGTGGTCCATATATCAGTAATAGGTGCACCTTTTATTTTTGGTGAGTGGGGTAGCTCCCCTCCATATCCATACAAGTTGCTTTTGCCTCTCTTTAAGCACTTACATTTTCTTGTAGTTCAAGAAACAATGCAGGTGTCTCCCCTTCTTGTGAATCCTTCTCCCAGCCCCCAGGTAGAGCTAATCCCTTCTTCCTCATGTTCCCACAATATTGTGAATTCAAATTATAATCATAAATTTGGCTCAATCCTGACTTTTTATACTAATATTGTAGTCTTTCAGGGTACTTGTATTGCTTTTTGATTTTTTTAAAATTTCCTTTTATTATTTTTAAGGGTATGGGTATATGTGTTGTGATGTGTGTGGGAGTGGGTCTGCGAATGTGAGTGAGTGCGTGGGTGTGGTGTGATGTGGGTGTGGTGTGATGGGGGGGCTGTACACAGGTACCTGAGGAAGCTAGAGTTATCAGATCCCCTGGAATTGGAGTTCCAGGCAGTCGTGAGCCCCCTGAATGCCAGTGAGAGAAAACTGAAATTCTTAGCGCTCCAGAGGCTAAAGCGTGACTGAGTTCATTGCCAGTCTGCTGTACAGAGGGCTACCTCCCTGAGAGCTACCTTGTCTCAACACTTCCTCCTCCAATGAAAGAGTTTGTTGAAGACCCTGAGCCTGAAGCTCGTTCTTACTGTTACAAAGAAAGATGAGTATGTGAGCTACTAGTCTTTCAATTTTTATTTTAATGTATTTTAACCCAAATTTTCCATTTTTATTTTAATACCTTTTATTGGGGGAGGGACATGTAGGAGCTGGTCAGGACACACATGTGGAGGTCAGAGGACAACATCGGGGGAGTCAGTGCAATATTTCTAAATATGTGGATCCTGGCGGATGAAACTCATCATCCTCAGCCCTGGTGCCACGTGCCTCTCCCACTGAGCCATCTCACTTGTCTGCCACTGGTCTTTTACCACCAAATTAAGATTGACTTTCTTGGCAGAGTTACTGGTTTTGCCCTCCAGTGCTGGAGATTAAGTCTGGGGCCTTATGTGTTCTGGGATGAACCGAGGCCCTCACTCCCTTTTCACCTGATTCTCAACTAGTGCACTGCCTACCAGATTTCACTCTATTTCAACTTACTGAAATTTCAGCTTATTTTCAACAGGAACGGTGACTAGACAGAATGTAGCCTTCTGGGGGAATTCAAATGCAGTGTCTGCTGGTTCTTCTCTTCCTGGGGAATCCAGAAGTGCTCTGAGGTGCTCTGGAAAGGATACCTGTTGCTTTGGTGCCTCCTCTCCTTTGTATTTGCCAAGGATGGTACCGTGATTTGTCGGTGGGTGGGAGGTTGCAGATTTAAAGACGAGTAGCTGCTTCCAGTAAGGAGCTGTGTTCTCGAACCCTGAAGAGGTGCACAGAAGCAAGTCCATCCTTTCAGTGCTGTGGTGGCAGTTGTGCCCCTGTCCAGCACCCCTGTTGCTCTTAGGTGCTGGACATAAGGTTAGCATTTTGTGAAACATTAGTGCACACTGGTTCACGGAGTAAAGACAAGCAGACAGAAACTGGTACTGCAGGGGGAGCTTGCATAAATTGTTCTCTTTCGCTCCCCAGGAGCCTGCAGCTGTCTGGCAAAGGGTAGTTGTTTACGTTTTCCTCTTGTAGAAACTCTGGGCCTTCTTATTAAGTGGGAGTCATCTTGACTATCCCTGCAAGTCCTAATAGGAGCCAGGTCCTTGTAGATATCTGATTGGTAGGGACTAGTGAGTTCTTTACCAAATACTACCTTTGTGGCTGGGGCACGCCTATGACCCCACCCCTTAGAAGGCTGAGGCAAAACCAATCTGAGGAATGGCATTAATGCTAACTTTACAAATGAGGAAACTGAGTGTCCTCAGTTTACATGGCTGGTAAATATGTAACTAAGCCTGGTATAGCAGCGGAAGTGGGAAAATACCAGAGGTCTGGACCCAGAGCTTCACTGTCTTGGTCTTGATGGACAGAAGAAGGCTTCAATTTTTTTTTTTTTTTTTTTTTGCTTTCAGTATCATTTTATGTGATTATAGTCAGCTTCATGTTTTCTTTTCTTTTTTTTTTTTTTTTTTTTTTTGGTTTTTCGAGACAGGGTTTCTCTGTGGTTTTGGAGCCTGTCCTGAAACTAGCTCTTGTAGACCAGGCTGGTCTCGAACTCACAGAGATCTGCCTGCCTCTGCCTCCTGAGTACTGGGATTAAAGGCGTGTGCCACCACCGCCCGGCTTCATGTTTTCATGTGTAAGAGAAGACATGTGAATTGGGATTTGCTGCAGACAGTCACCAGGTAAATGCATCTGTTGGCGCCCATCAAGCATCTGGTAACAGATTAGTCTGTATCCAAAGGCTATTGAGGCAGGGCCTTTGGGCTGACACCTGCTGGTCTTCTGGGGAGGTAGCTGGACCCAGGTAGCTATTAGTGTGTATCTGAAGGCTATTGAGGCAGGGCCCTTCAGCTGTCTGACACCTGCTGGTCTTCTGGGGTGGTAGCTGGACCCAGGTGGCTCTTGATCTCTTGCCAGCCTTGATTTTCCTGAAAGATCTGACTTCACAGCCACCACCAGCCATGAGGTCTAAACCCAATTTTTCATTGAAAAATCAGTTTCCAAATGATAGGTAACGTACTCTGCTCCTGTCGCCTAAGTGTCAAGTGTCTTGGGCACTTCGCAGGGCAGGGGCAGTTCACATACTTACCTTGAGCCAAATTGGCTAAAACAATTTATGCAGATGGCTCAGGGTCATCCTGGTTATGCTTCATGTTTCTTCCCCGAGATCCTTCTTGGTTTTTCTTCATGGACTTCCCTCCTTCTGTCCTCACTGTCACCATCTGAGTGGCCCAGCACATCGTGGCAAATGGCCCCATAAAGGTTGCCAGCCAGCTGACTTACTCAAATGCTTCCATCTTTGTCTTTTTTAAAAAGAGTTCTGGGTAGAGAGATTTTAGCATTCTGAAATTTTCTTTCTGTGGATGATTTGTTAAACTATTTCATTTCTTTGGTTTTTCTGGTGACCCTACTCTGCCCCATGCTCCTCACAGGACTGCCTTGGATGGCTGACACTTTGGCTGTCTCACTCGGCTACACTGTCTGTGCTTGGTGTGTGTGAATTTATTTCCTGTGCTAAAGGCTGAAAAAGTTTTCTAGAAACCTAAACCCACCTAGTCCAT
The DNA here is from genome assembly GCF_950005125.1 of Chionomys nivalis. Classification (NCBI taxonomy): domain Eukaryota; kingdom Metazoa; phylum Chordata; class Mammalia; order Rodentia; family Cricetidae; genus Chionomys; species Chionomys nivalis. The sequence continues at coordinate 51,462,605 of NC_080090.1, read as the reverse complement.
CCCAGCCTGGGTTCCCAAACTACCTTGGAAACACTTCCGTGGGTTTGGCCTTCAGACTTCAGATCAGCATCAGCTCTGGCTGATTACAGGTTCTTCCTGGTGGATATTGTTACTTATTTACTTTTAGGGGGCTTAGTGTTTGTAAGCTCATACACTGTCTTTGTTTGTGTGTGCATGTAATTGAGGATTGAGGGGCCTCATACATGCTTTGCAAGCCCTCTGCCACTGAACTACATCCCAACAACAACCCTCCTCCTCCTCCTCCTCCTCCTCCTCCTCTTCCCCCCCCCGCCTCCTCCCCCCCACCTCCTCCTCCTCCTCCTCCTCCTCCTCCTCCTCCTCCTCCTCCTCTTCTTCTTCTTCTTGTTCTTCTTGTTCTTCTTCTTGTTCTTCTTCTTGTTCTTGTTCTTCTTCTTGTTCTTGTTCTTCTTCTTCTTCTTCTTCCTCCTCCTCCTCCTCCTTCTTCTTCTTCTTTTCTGTGTCATCCTGGGTATTCTTGGCTATTAGTAGACCAGACTGGCTTCAAACTCACAGGGGTCCACCTGCCTCTGCCTCCCGAGTGCTGGGCATGCATCACCATGCCCAGCTTCATCTTTGTATTTTGAGATAAGGTCTCAAAGTTGTCCAGGCTGATCTTGAACTAATTTATTACTCCATACCAAGCCTTGAGTATGTAACCCTGTTGCCTCAGCCTCCCAAATCGCTTGGAATTCAGGCCTGCACCAACAGGCCTGGCCCATCCCTGTTAATGATTTTTATTCTTGGAAACTTGACACTTAACAGGTCGCTGCGAGGCCTAGGACTGGGTTGACAGTAGTCATTCACCTTTCTAGATTTCAATTCTTCTGATAGACTGGGAAGCAGTTGAAGAATTTCATGGACTTTTTAATGCACTGACAATTTTAAGAAAACAATACCTGCCAGGTCGGGGGGCCGGGGACCTTTAATCCCAACACTCGGAGACAGAGGCAGGCGGATCTCTGAGTTCAAGACCAGTCTTGTCTACAGAGTGAGTAGCAGGACAACTAGGCTGCTACACAAAGAAATTCTACTTTTTTTTTGGGGGGGGAGAAGAAGAGGAGGAGGAAAAACCCATGTCCAGAGCCAGTCTCCAAACTAGGAACATGTTACCCACAGTTCCAACTTGCCTACGTGGCTTGCTTCTTCCTGCCTCAAAGCAAGGCCCAGATTAGCACCTGGGGAACTCTTGGAGCTGGCCTCTGCTCCAGTGTGGGGACTCTTCCTTCCTTCACTGTCTGCAGCATCGTCTGAGAGACAGGATGCCTTCTTTTGGAAAAACTGAATCAATGCATGCGTTTAAAGCCAAGGATCTCCCCAAATGCTAATCAGCGTTGATTACTTCCAGTGTGTTGCCTTTGGCTTCTGGTTTTGTCCAATGTGGCTCCAGTGTCTGGCTTCATCTGCTGCAGAAGAGAGGAAAAAGTTTGTATGGACCCCAGGAGAAGGGTTATGTCCCTTGACCGTCCTGGCCTCTGCAGGGCTGACAGCCTCTGATTAACAAACTCACAGGTCAGTGGCTGGCCCGATTTCCACTTCCAGTGTTCACGTGTGGTGGTGGAATCATCAGAGCATAAAATGTGGTAGGGAAAAATGTCCCTAAAAAGTACCACAGTTAGTGTTGAAAGTGACCGTCCTGTGGCATCCTTTGAACTGAGCTGCAAGGCTGAGAGGAAGTGGAGATGCTGCTCAGCAAAGGGAAAAAAAATCCTGCGCTGTGGACTTGAAGCCTAGGCTTCAGTAAACCTAATGAAGGTTTATTATTCCTTCAGGTTCACAGAAGTTTGGAAACTGTGTTGTTTAAAACAGACTTAATTTTAATAGAATGTCTTTGAGAACCTTAAGATGCTCTCTGATGCTGCCCCAGCTTTACAGATTTGCCCAGCGGGACAGCTCTGTTGTGTGTTATGAGGATCTAGACTCCAGATGCTCTCAGTCATGGGAATTCAGCTTTCAACTGAGCTCTTCTTATAATATAGTACAACCTCCTACTAGGAAAAGTAAGGCAGAGGAATACATAGGCTTTTCAAACCAAGTGCTTTATTGAAATCCAGTTCATAGATTGCATACCCTTTAAGTGAGTGATTTGTAGTGTTTCACAGAACTGTGTAACTTCCACTGCACAATTTTTTTTTTTTAACATTTTTAGCTGATCTCCACCCAGCCATCAGCATCCATTCTCCAATCCTCCCTGGACTCAGGCCCTGGCAGCCCTTAATGTACTTTTGTTTCCACGAATTTGCCTGTTCTGGCATTTCTTATGGTAGAGCCACACAACATGTATTCCAGTGTAGCTGGTGTCTTTCTTTCCCTCAGTGGAATGTTTTCAAGACTCACCCATGTTATATCTGTGTTTCATTCCTTTTTTATTACCAAGTGATGGAGTGCGTAGGATTTGGATTTGAAATAAAACTACAGTGCAGGGGATGTCACTCAGCAATGACATAAACAGCATATTTACCTGGTTTACTCCTTCACACTGCAAAAACAAGTCTATAGAGTTTTTGGATTTATTTTTCTTCTTCCTGGTGAATATTTTCTTTGAATACCAAGTGCCTCTGTGTGGAGATGAAATGGGTATAGCTTCTTTGTACCTAAGGAGTTGTTGCTTAAGTGTTTTGACAACTGGGAGAAAAAAAAAACAATGGTTCTTCCATTAATTAATACATGTTAGTTAACACAGATATTCAACAGTTAATTGTGATCATTTTTTCCTTGTATTTATTTTCCACATTCTTGACTTATTTTGAAAGGGTTTTTTTGTTGTTGGGGGATTTATTTATTTATTTATTTATTTTTCATGGAAAAGCCCGTCTGTGACCTTCAGTCATTAATGTACCACCATGCTTGCTTGCTTGGTCACGGTCTCATGTTCCCCCACTTTTTTGTGTGGTGGTATTAGGAATCACACTCAAAAGCCTAGCATGTGCTCAGTTCCTGCACTCCTACATACTTCTGAGCTACATGGAGGTACCAAGCATCCATTGCTATTTCAGTGGGTATTCAAGGAGATTTCATGAGAATCACAGTGTCCCTCCATACTCAGGAGGTTAGCTGTAACACAGTAATGGTTGTTGTTGTTGTTGTTATTATTATTATAGCATTTATTGTGGGGGTGGCTGGAACTTTCACGCACGTGTGTGTGCGGGGGGGGGGGAGGGGGGGTGCCTGAAACTCCCTCTGTAGCCATGTCTGGCTTCCAAATCCTGATCTTCCTGTTTTCCCTCTAGGGCTGGGTTACGGGTGTGTCCCACAATGTTCAACTCCCATTTCTAGTTTTCAGATGGATTTTGAACCTATTCTGACTTGAAAACTTATCATTATAATTATAAAGTATATCATTTGCCAGTTTTCTTCACCCACCCATGCCGCTGATTTTAATCTGTCTTGGTTTACTCACCAAGTAAATGCTTTCCCTTATCATCATTGATTCTGCATATTAAACTTTGGTTTTTGAGCTAAATTAAGAATTCAATTTCAAATCCTTTGCATGCAAATGATTATGTCCTTGATATCCTTTAGCCAAGGGGTAGTAAATTTTAAAAATTAACGTTAACCACTTCAGCAACAGTATTATGCTGGAAATAATCTTAATTGTCAAGATTCATTCCCCAAGTATCAACTCAGTTTCTCTTCTGTACCCTAGCCATTCCAGTCTGGAGTGGACATCCTTGCTGTGCAGGATTTATGTCCCTGGTCATTTCCATGTGGGGTCAAGATGTTTTCTCTAACCACCAGTGCATTGGCTAGAGGTTGGGAGGTTTTCTTTGAATAAATCATATTGGTTTCCTGGCAACATAAGACCTTTTTGTTTCACAAGTCAGAGTGGAGTAAGGACACTTGTGGACGAAAGGGAGAGTACAGAATTCTGTATTTTTGTGCCATACTCCCTGCCTCTAAACAAGGTCTCTGTGTGAGGCGCTGGCTGGTCTGCAGCTGGCCACAATCATGCCTCTGCCTCCCAAGGAATGAAACTGCAGGTGTAGCCACCATGCTTGGCCCCTGATTTGCTTTCTAAAGGAGATTTTGTGTGTGTGTGTGTGTGTGTGTGTGTGTGTGTGTGTGTGTGTGTGGAGAGAGAGAGAGAGAGAGAGAGGGAGAGGGAGAGAGAGAGAGAGGCGGGGGGTGGTGGTAATTGGAAATCAGACTCAAGACCTCATGCACACTAAGCACGTACTCTTACTTTTCCAGCTTCTGCCATCCCTCAGCCCCTCCCCCCTTCTTCCTTGCCCTTCCTCCTTCCTTTTGTGGTTCCTACCTCCACATCCCACATGCAAGGATTACAGATATGTGCTTCTTCCTGATTACATTTTGCTGGGGCTTCATCTCAGGCACACTACCAGCTGAGCGCCAGCCCCAGCTGTCTGGCATCCTTTCTCCTCCCGCCTCACAGTGTGTGTTGTAATGTGTAACTGGCACTTTAGGAAATCGTGTAAACCAGTTGAAGGAATAAAAACTCACATTTGCATTTCAGATAAACAGAACAGATCTTTCTAATGTGGCAGGCAGTTCTTGTGTGTCAGAAGCTGTTGCATTGGGCATACTTACTAAAGAATAAGTTTTTCATTAATTAATAAAAAAAAAAAAGAAAAAAAAAGAATAAGTTTTTCTCTTAAATTCATGTTTAACTTTACAGGTTTTGTCTGCTTAGGGGTTGCTCTTTGCAGCTTCGGAAGGTCCCTGGGGCAGGGGTTAACTGTATAGGTCTCTCCTAGCAGTGGTGTTGGCCTCTGGGGTGGAGGCCAGATTAACAATTAGCTAGCATGACCTCACTCTGGAGGAATGTGCTCTTGCTAGGTATTAGCAAAGGTTTAAGCTCTGGGGAGCCATTGTCAGGAGTTTGTCAGTGATGTCATTAGCTGAAGGAGCCAGCTTCAGGCCTCGGGAGAAGCCCTGAAGCTAGGACTCTGGTTTTGTTAATAAATGGGCATGGAGTTTCACAGGTGGGATGTGGAGGAATTTATTAGGAGATGAAGCCTGACAGAGCCTTCTGCTTGCATGCAGCCTCAGACAGATTTCTCGATTCTGATGAACAACCAGGAGCTTTTACACCATTGGCCTGAGTCCCTGGAAACATTGGCTCATGTGTGAACACTCCAGGAGCTACAAACCGTGCCGGGACTGTTTCTGTAGCTCTGAGTGGGGCCCTTAAGCTGGGAAGGCAGGAAGGCCCTTTTAAGGTAGATGTATGGAATGCCTGGGTCCTTGCCATTTCATGCAGTTCCTTTCTGTGGAGGGCTCCTTACAACACGCTCTTTACCTTGGGAGGTAGGTAAACTAGAACAAGGTTTAAATCGCCCACCCCGTCCCACCTTTCCCCTCTAACTCAGCTCTATTTACCTTTTAAAGCAGAATGTGACTGGACACTTCCTTTCCATTCACAAGCCTTGCTTGCCCAGGGAAGCAAGCTCTGGTCTCAGTACTTTGGAAAACAAGTCACGAGGGAAATTACACTCTTTCCGTTTGTTCTTGTTTGGAGACAGGGTCTCTGTGTAGCACTGGCTGTCTTGGGATTTGCTATTTAGACCAAGCTGCTCTCAAATTCAGAGATGCACTTGCCCCTGCCTCCCAAATGCTAGGACTAAAGATGTGTGCTTTGTAACTCTGGTTGGTGAGTAACTCAGTGTGTGTACCAGGTTAGTCCTTAATTTGCAGTGGTCCTCCTCTGCAGTGCTAAGATTGCAGGTGTACCCTATCTCTTCCTCTGTTTGGGGTTCTGTTTGTCTGGTTGGTTGGTTTTGTTTTCCTGTGTCTGTATGCATGCACCCACATGCACTCACACATCCATTCACATGTATGTGGAGATGCATGTGTGTCACAGCCACAGACCAAAGGATGATTTGTGGACTCCGTTCTCTCCTGCTTTTACATGGGTTCCAAGGTTTGAACTCAAGTCACCAGGCTTCTGCAACAAGTATGTTTACCTACTGAGTCATCCTGTTGGCCCCCTTCCCTGCTTCTTAGAGGACTTGCTGTGCAGGAGTGAACCGTCAAGAAAGGGAATCTTATGGAGATCAAATGCTGACTGCGATGACCACAGCCAATTAATTTTATTTGAAAAATTCTCCTAAAATATTACAAAATGTGTTGGCTACTCCTGGTGGTCAACTTGACTACATCTGGAATTAGCCGAAATTCAGACATGGAGATCACACCAGTGAGGGAATTTTTGCTTATTTAATTCCCCTACATGGAAGCACCTCCTTGATGGAGTTTTATAGTGCCAGAACAAAGACAGTCATAAATCAAGGCAGGTTTAAAATTTATTAGTGAATACATCAGAAAGGTGGTCATGGCAAGATGGGGGCGGGCCGGGTGGGGGACCTAAGGCTCTGGAGCTGCAGTATCCCAGCCTCTCCACATCACTGCAGTGTGATCATCCAGCCAGTCTTGGAGGATCTGGCTTCTTTCAGGAATTCTCATTCACAAGCTCCTCCTCCCAAATGTTGTACAACAGAGGAACTGAGGGTGCGAGTATCTGAGCCTACAGGGAATGTTCTCATTCAAACTCCACCACCGGGCAGTTATTTAATGTGGTAACTCCAGGAGAGGACCGCAAACAAGCTCAGTGAGCCTCCACCCCACCCCCATAGGCAGAGGTCCTGGCCAGGGTCTGGCGTTCTCTCCCCAACCCCCACTCCTAGCTTTGACCTATCACGGTTTCAGCCCTGGTCTCTGCTCCCAGGTGGTCAGACAAGTTCCTGTTCTGGTTGACACCAGGCTTTAGCCTTTTCCTTCTCCCAGCGTGAGACTCCTGGGGAAATTCCAACTCCTTGGGGACCTTTCTTTCCGGAAGACTGATGGCCAAAGGGAGGAGCACAAATAACCCCTGTAGAATGCCTTCATTCTTGCCTGGATGGTTCCAGGTGGAGGGTTTGAACTTTTCCCTTTCCCCATGGTTTGATAATCTAATCCCCATCTGAGGGATTCCTCTTTGTACTGACTTCAGCAGTGGCCTAGATCCATGTGGCCCCTCCCTGCTCCCTTCTCCTTGGCAGATCCATGGGGACCCTCCCTACTTCCTCCTCCTTGGCCTGGCCTGGATCCACAGGGACCCTCCCTGCTTCCTCCTTCATGCCAACATGTTACCTACTTATTTTGACATCAGAAGCTCTAAAGCAAGTCCAGGAAGGAGGAGGCTGGTTTGGGCCTGAATTTCAATCATTGCTTGTTTCTTAAGAATGACAGTTTGTAGCTCAGCATCATGGTACATACCTTTAATCACAGCTCTCAGGAGATGAAAGCGGCAGTAGCATAGCAACCAGAACAGCCAAGCCGGGCGGTGGTGGCGCACGCCTTTAATCCCAGCACTTGGGAGGCAGAGGCAGGCGGATCTCTGTGAGTTCGAGGCCAGCTTGGTCTACAAGAGCTAGTTCCAGGACAGGAACCAAAAACTACGGAGAAACCCTGTCTCAAATCAATCAATCAATAAATAAATAGAAAAAGAAAAAACAGAACAGCCAGAGTGGCATAGTGAGAACCTGGGGCAGGGGGACACACAACAGTGTGCATTGAACAGTAGTAAGTTGCTTCATGAGTTGGTAATCACCAGATCCTATAAACACTGGTGATGGTGTGCAAAGGATGTGTTTCCCTCTAAGACTTCTAGATTCCAAGTGGCAGGGTTATGAAACATCATAGATTTGAGAAAGTTGTTCCTTGTTGCCCGGGTTCCGCCTTTAATGTTTTTTCTGCCCCGCCCCCAACTGTGTATAAAATGTCCACTTCCCAGAATCTGAGGGTGTTTGGAAGACAAAGGAAGAGAGTTTAAAGCAGAATTCCCCCAAATACAGAGCATTACTCCCCTCAAGACAAACTGTTATAAAGTTCCCAGGCCAGCAGTGGCTCAGTTGGTCAAGTGCTTGGTGAATAATCGTGCAGCTCTGAGCTCAAAGCCCAGCACCTACATTTAAAGAGCTGAGTGCAGCTAAGTGCCTCTGTAACTCCAAATCTGGGGCAGTGGGTGTTATTATTTCTGCGGGGTTGGGAAGGAGACACGAGACACGCGGGGTCCCACGCGGGTAAACTTTAATGGGGGAGGGTAACAGACAAGGAACAGGAGTGAAGAGATGAAAGGGGAAAAAGGGAAGGGCGGGTTGCAACGCCCTGCTTTTAAAGGGGCTCTGGGCATCTGGGAGAAAATGTCCTGCGCATGCGTGGTTTTCCATTGTGCTGCTGGGATTCATGGTCCACTGAGAGGCTGTATTCTCTGTGCATGTGTGGCCTTGTCTCCAACTGTCTCCAAAAGAACAGCAGTGGGGTCTGGGGTAGACAAAGGCAGGTGACTTGGGGTCCAACTGGGTTAGTTAAATCAATGAATGCCAGGTTCAGTGATTAGAGGTGGAGAACAAATGAGGGAGACACACCCAATGTCTTGATGCCCTCCATATATAAGTGCAACACACACACAAACTCTTAGGTGCCCTCCATATATACATGCAACACACACACAAACTCTTAGGTGCCCCATTTGCCATGGTAAAAATAAAACAACTCCCCAAGTGGCCCACAGGCCATGAGGGGCTGCGGATCCCAGTCAGGGAGCCCTGCTGCGTGTGAGAGACCTCAGTGGGTCAGCCAGTCCCACGAGAAGCTGGTGAGAGACAGAGACATATTAGGCAAGACATGCAGAGTGAGGTTGGATATTTATTTAGTGGGTTATGGAGGGGAGGGACAGGGGAGAAGACCAGAGAGAGAGAAAAAAAAAAAGAGTCGGGGGGGGAGAAGAAGGGAGGGAGGGGGAAGGGAAGAAGTGGGGAGAAGGGAGAGAGGAAGAAGGAAGGAACTCAGTGGACAGGGGTGGGAGTGGGCGGGGCTTGTCTCTTAAAGGGACAGGATAGACCATTGCACCACTGGCTTCAAAGTTAGTGTGAATTACCAGAGTCCTTCTATATAGTCCAGTCTGGACTAAGCCTAGACTGTCATCTTGAGACATAGTCAGTGGCACTGCCTTTTGGGGTTTAGGACCTAATACACACATACATGCACGCGTGCACACACACGTAATGCACACACACACACACACACACCCTAAATACGCCCTAGTCCAATAACATCTAGGAGTTGAGTATGACATCCTAGTCATTTCTTGGAGAACGTCAGTATGAATTTGTGTGTTGAGGTTCTGAGGAGCCCAGTAGCAACGGAATTGTTTGGAGCTGGATATTTTAGTACCTGCCTCAGGGTTTGATTGAGTTTAGAAGAATGCAATGTAACAAGACTCAAAACACAAAAAATTAGCCAAATATGGTTATGCATGCTTGTAATTCCAGCATTAGGAGAACTAAGGCAAGACAGTCATGAGTCTAAAACTAGCTTGAACTACAGAGGGTGGCGGTTATCAACCCCTGGTTCACAGTCCCATGGGGTCACATATCAGATACTTAATATTACAATTTATAACAGTAGTAAAATTACAGTTATGAAGTAGCAACAAAAATAATGTTTGGTTGAGGGACACTACAACATGATTCTATTAAAGAACCAGCAGTAGGAAGGTTGAAAAACCACTAACATAGGGGAATCTATCAGAAAACAAAGAAAAGAAAGTTGTTTAGTGTGTTACCAGTGCTACTTAGCGAAAAATACTCCATCTCCCCACCATCCCCACCCACACCCTTTTTTTGGTCTTGACAAACTGGTGGATGGATGTCTGATGTGATTCTAAGACATGGTACTCAAGATGATATAGTTATGCAGCTAACTTTTGACAGAGCTAGTGTTTTCATGAGTGTTTTAAAAATGTAACTAGTGCCGGGCGGTGGTGGCGCACGCCTTTAATCCCAGCACTTGGGAGGCAGAGGCAGGCGGATCTCTGTGAGTTCGAGACCAGCCTGGTCTACAAGAGCTAGTGCCAGGACAGGCTCCAAAACCACAGAGAAACCCTGTCTCGAAAAACCAAAAAAATAAATAAATAAATAAATAAATAAAATAAAAATGTAACTAGTGTTTTAAATCTGTAATTTCATGGGCATCATCACTTAAGGAATGTGAAGCAGGGATGAGCTGAATTAAAATGCTGATCAGTGATCCGGGTGGTGGAAGGCTGGGACCAGGTTTAAGTGTGGTCTGGAAACACTGGGCAGTGCTCCTGGAGCCAAGTGTAGGCTGGACAGTTCCAGCCATGCTTGCCGGCTTAGAGGTAGCTTCTGATCCACACAGGCCATAGAGGAAGAACTGGCAATGAAAAGATTTGGCTCAGTCCGACTCTTCCTGCAGTCCAGCAGCAGCTGGTGGCTGGGCTAACACTGTGGAGATTAATTGTGTGTCACTCGCTTGCTCTGAACTTTGGACAGCGTGCCTAAGGAATGTTAGATGGAGTTCCCCCGTTTAGCAGTGAGTCTGATCTGCTGTGTTTGGTCTGTTTATCTAGTTGCCAAGATCGTTTGTCAGGAGACGGAATTCAAGGGCACAATAATAAATCTCTTTTAAGAGGGTGATGTAACCTTAACATTTTTTTAAATCCTTTTTTAGTCTTTGAGGCATTTGTGACAACTTTGTCATACATTAGTCTCTTCCTTTGTGTGCCTGTTCAGTTCTCCAGGGAAGGATGGTCAACAGCAGACTTTGGAGTCAGTGACCTAAGTTCAAACCCCTGCTTCACCTCTGGGAGCTATACTTTGGACTGAATTTACTCTTATTAATCTTTAAATGGTGCTTACAGTGGTATCTATCTCACAGCAGTTGTGAGGACTCAAGGAGGTAATTGCACTAAGTCATGTTGGTTTCTGAATCTTGCAAGATTGGTTGTGATGTCAGGGAAAGAGTCACGAAGTTAAATTTTGTTGCTGTTGTCCTGAAAACTACGCCCAGAGGCAGCCAGATGACTGTCTTCCTGCTGTGTAATCTCAGGCAGAGTCCCTACTCCTCAAGCTGTTTGGAAAGGACAGAGGCTACCTCAGAGGCTTGGGTGCCTGCGGGTCCAGGAGGGATGATGAGTGTCTGCTGAGACATGAGGCATCTGCCTTTTCACTGTGAGAAAGGTGAAGGAGGGAACATTTCAGAGAAACTATTGAGCAAACCTGCAAAGTTTTCTTTTTGATCTTCCGTGCTGAACAGCACTCAGATAGTGAAAAACCTAGGAGAAACCTACGGCACAGGGCCTCTCTCTGCCTCTCCACCCAGACTGCTCAGTTCATAAGCAGCCCTGTCTCTTCAGGACTGCGCCTGTAAGCAAATGACCTGAGCTGTTAACAGCTCACCCAAGTGCTCCCTTCTACTCGCGTACAAGCCTACCAAACCCACTGCTCTTATCACTGGATAAAGCCCCTTGCCTGTTAATTTCCCTGCATTCCTGGAATCCTACAGAACCTGCTAGAAATTTTATTAAAACGTTTCCTTTCATTTTTCAAGACAGGGTTTCTCTGTAACGGCTCTGGCTGACCTGGAACTCACTTTGTAGATCAGTTGGGCCTGGAACTCACATAGATCCGCGTGCTTCTCTCTACCTCCTAAGTAGAGAGCGTGTGCCTCCACCACCTGGTAGAAAGTTTCTTAATATATGCATTATTGCATTTCTATGTTTTGGTGGTATGTGTAAAAATTTACTCTAAAAGGAATGACTGTAATTTTAAAATTAAAAAGAAATACTAGCCAGGTGATGGCGGCAGCACACACACCTTTAATCTGAGCAGAGGCTGGTGGATCTCTGAATTCAAGAGCAGCCTGGTTTACAGAGTGAGTTCCAGGACAGCCAGAGTTACACAAAGAAACCCTGTCCTGAAACAAAACAAACAAATAAATAAATGAAAATAAAAACTAAAAATACAAGCAATGTGTGTGTGTGTGTCTGTGTGTGTGTGTGTGTCTGTGTTATGATTCTGTGGGAGAGGGACCTTGGTGGGAGGGATGTATGGAGGCAGAGCTTGAGTGGGGAGATTTTTTTGAGAAAAGGGAATGGGAGGAGGAAAGAGAAAGGGAGAGACAGAAAAAGAAACCTGCTTGCCTCTTCAGAAGGAGGGGGGAGCAGGAATGGGCGGAACTTGTCTCTTAAAGGGATCTTTTGCTTTTGCACCAGCCTACAGACTTGTAGTATGACATAGTAGTCATAGGACCCTGGGCTGGCCAGGCTACTGCCTGAGTGCATTCTGCCAGATGACAGGGACCATCATAATGCCTGAGTCCTAACAATATGAAAGCATGTATCAGCAATAACGCAATAACACATAGAAGTCCTTCTTTGCCATCATCTTTTTAGTCTTCTTGCTAGAGTCAGAGAGGACAGTTGAGTGCAGGTTCTTGTTTCCTTCCCTTCCTTGATCCATGATCAGTGCTTGCCCCTGTAGGAGGAACAAGCAGATCTTCTATATTCTTTTTACAGCAGCCTGCTACTCTCCTGTTTGTACAATTTCTTTAACTGCTTGTTGACTGTGGGGTTTAAGTTGTACTGATATATTAGGCTGATATAATGATTAATGATCTTTTTAATACCTCCTCATCCACCTCAAATTAGACCAGACACCAAACCAAAACAAAAATCTTGCACAGGAACTTTCTTCAACACTTTGTGCTTCGAATTGAATTTAGGGAACCTGAATTTAATTTTCTGTCATGCATGGGACCGTTCCGAAATCTGCTGGTAGGGTCAAGGTGGCCTGCAGAATTCAGCAAACCAGCAGTTCATTCTGAGCAAAGAGCATCTTGATTCTATCAGCTTTCATCCAAAGCCCTGATGGGTCCCACTCTTGTGGTTGATAGCAGATGGAATGTTCTGTGTGGAAGGTGGAGTTCTGGAGCCATCAGTGATGAGCAGTCTTTACCCACTAAGCCTTTCTCACGGTGCTCGCGGCACACTATCAGTTCCTATACTTGTGTGTGTTGATATTTTTACACTGGTAATGATAGTGTTCACTGTAGTCTGTGGATGGGATGAAATTGTCATTGAGAGTTTGCTACCTGCTTTATTGGGTGTCACACCGACTTGATAGGGTGAGTCCAAGTGTGAGGAAGTGGCCCCCTCTTAGCCCCACAGCTAGCAGGTTTCTGCATTTAGGGATGACTCGGGCTTTCCTGACCCCCAAGGCAGGGCATGTCAGCTTCCAGCTGTCCAGTCCCTGACCAATCCTTTTTCATCACTAGGTTACTTATTTCATTAAATGATCCATTCTTCTTTCTTTGAGTAGACACAGACAGACAGACACATGCATGCGCACACACACACACCACCACCCCCATGCTTTTTTCCCAAAAAATTTTGAAACAGGCATTCTACCTGCAATGAGGCAGCCAATCTCTTTGTGGGATGTGTTCAGAGGCCTTCTTGTATCAGCAGGGATCAAAAAGACTTAAACTGCAAGTACTAGCTGTCGATTAAGCTATATCATGACTTAGTATCCAGTGCCATCCTAAATGTATCCATGTTGGGAAACAGGAAAAACATGCTGTCATCTCTCCTGTGAATTTCTCTCCTCTGACTTCATCCTCGCTCTGATGGTGATGTTGGGAGCCAGCTGGTATAAATTCTTTCGAATTTCTCTCAGCTTTATCCCTGTTCTCCACTTTATATTGGAAGTTTTGTTCCATTTATTATTTCATAATCTTTGGGCAACCTGCCATCTCTAATAGGCTTCTATGACTCGTAACATGAGCTGGGTTATTTGAAGGAAATGCAAACCAAAGAAGCCACCTTGATCTGATTTTGTAACTAGGTTCAACGTTTACAAGTTTGTAATTGAATACCCGTCCTGTTCACCATTATTTTTTCTAGCTTCTATTCTGATTTATGTGCATATGTGTGTGTATGTGATATGTATGTATGTTTATTAATCATAGCGTAGTATGGGGACTCAAAAGCCAAAAATTATCATTTTTCTACCTTGACTGGTTCTTCACTGTATTATCCAGTATACGCCATTCTCTTCATGGACAATTTTAGAGCAAGCTTAATCTACTTTCTTGTTTAAAATTGAATTTGTATCCAACCCAAGGCCTAATGTTTACAAGGCAGTTAGGAAATTTTTGTTGGGCATGAAAACAGAAGAGAAAGAGCAAACAGGGTTTTCAAGAATATGAGTAAACCTAATTTATATTTTCCGGAGAAAAAGACAGGGTAACAGGTTTGGATTGCTCTGGGTAGAATCACGTCCTCCAAAAAGTTGTCTATAGATGGTTTCTCTGCCAATCAAAGAAGCAATATGCAGGAACTTCCTAGAGAGAGACAGAGACACAGAGAGAGACACAGGTCCCTAATTAGAATTCCCACCCCCAGAAGGTCCAGACTGAGAAAAGGGGTCCAACAAACAGTTCTGACTCATTATTTGCACCTCCTGTGCCTTCGGTTGCCACTCTGCATGCAGTCTGTGCCCTGTGTCCAGCCTTGCAGATCTGGACAGTGAAAATAAATGGAACAAGTAGAAGTCGATTTGCTCTGCTTGTAGGTCAGCAGCCTGGTTCCTACGCACATAGACTTAGCAGCCATAGACCCTCTGTCTCCTCATCTGCAGAATGAAAGTAATGACTTACCTGCCAGTTGAGGTAGAATACAGGTACAGAAAAATGGAGTAATGATTTTATCTCTATTATCTCATCTGGAAAATGGGACTTCACCATCAAAGCTACCCTCCTAGGTCTTTGTGACAAGGGAAGGCTTCAAGTTGGACAGGGCTTGGCCCTGAGAAGATTTTGGATGGGAAGGAACTGCTGTCATGGTGTTGTTGACCATAAGGGTGCCTATGGGTCTTCTCAGACCTGTTTCTCATGCCCTCCTTTTCCTCAGCGCTTCTCTGGGGGCTGCACATTTTCTTTTCTTTTCTTTCTTTTTTTTTTTTTTTTTGGTTTTTCGAGACAGGGATTCTCTGTGGTTTTGGAGCCTGTCCTGGAACTAGCTCTTGTAGACCAGGCTGGTCTCGAACTCACAGAGATCCGCCTGCCTCTGCCTCCCGAGTGCTGGGATTAAAGGCATGCGCCACCGTTTTTTATTATGGATAAGAGTAAGAGTACAGCCAGAGGCATCTAGAAGAGTTCAGAGCATGGAGAGGAAATAGTACATTGAGCATGGCCAGCAGAGTGGACATGACCAAGAGAGGAGTGGGAAGAGCAAAGAGCAGAAGGAGAAGACAAAAGAGGGGGTGACCAAAAGGGTGCATGGCTAAAATGACCAGGTTATATGGGGAAAGTAAGCTGGAAGAAGAGATATCGTGAACTGGAAAAGTGGGGTAGAGGGGGAAAAGAACTGAGAGCCACAGGTACTGATGGAGACCAGCATGTGCTCTGTATGCTAAGATGAACCAGGGTTAGAGCCCATAACTTATACACTCTTCTGTGCTGTTTAATATTTAATCAGTTGATCTAATATCAGCCTCATTGTTGGATATAAACTAATTCTGAAGTACATTTCTAAAAAGCTTCCAAAAGTATTGTTAGGGAAGGGGAAAGGCTACCAAGTATTGCAAATGTAACTTATAGCACAATACCAAAATAAAAGCCAGGTATTTCTGTAATCATTTTCTCCATGTATATTTATTTGAGGCCAAAGCTCAACGAGTGAACAAGGGACAGAAAGAATAGTTTGCCAAGTAGAAAAATGTGAGGAATGTATCATGGCTTTTAGTAGCAATCTCTTCTCTCTCTGCGTGCGTGCGTGCCTGCGTGTGTGTGTGTGTGCGCGCGCGCGTGCGTGCGGCGTGTGTGTGTGTGTGTGTGTGTGTGTGTGTGTGTGTGTGTGTGTTAGTTCTGAGACATGGTGTCACTGTGCAACCTTTGCCGGCTAGCACTCAGTATGTAGACCGAGCTAGCATTGAACTCAGAGATCCACCTGCCTCTGCCTCCCAAGTGCTTGGATTAAATGCATGTGTTACTATGTCAGTAGAAATCTTGAACATTTGAAAATGTTTTACTTGATTCTGTTCCAGTAAAGCCCCACCTCTTCTCCCACATACAGTTCAGATTGCCACCATATTCTTTTCTGAGCCTCCACTTTCCGTGGTAACCCATGTTGGAATCTCAATTATTTAGCCCAGAAGTGCCCTCAGAGTCCTCAATACACCAAACAGGCATTTACTTCTGTTATCAGTATCATGGTTTGTTGTGTTGTTTGTGATGATTGATCATGATTGCCAGGTTGATGAGATTGAGAATTCCCATGGGAGGCAGACCTGGGTTTGCCTATGAGGGAGTTTCTAGATTGGGATGGTTGTTATGCATAGACCCACCCTACATATGGATGGCACCATCCCATGGGATGGGGTTCCTGGACTGAATGGGAAGGAGAATGTGAGCTGAGCATTAGCCGTTATCTCTCTCTGTTTCCTGACTGCAGATGCAATCCAACTAACTGCCTCGTACCATTGTTGCCGTACTTCCCCAATATGATGGACTGTACTGTAACAAATCTCTTTAAACCACCAGCTTCTGAATAATGATACAGAGACTTCTTATTATGTATGAAAGCTTGGCCTTAGTGTAGGGTTGTTCCCAACTAGCTCTTAAAACTTAAATTAACCCGTTTTATATTAATTACATTCTGCCATATGGCGTGTTACCTCACCTCAGTATCGTACATCTGAATTCCTCCATGTCTGGCTGGTGAATCTCCCACCTCAGATTCTTTCCCAGAGTTCTTATCTCTGCCTAGAAGTCCCGCCTGTCCTCTCCTGCCTAGCTATTGGCTGTTCAGCTTTTAATTAAACCAATCAGAAGGTGCCTTAGGCAAATGAGAAAGGACAAACACACCTTCACACAGTCTACAAAAAGATTATCCCAACACTGTACCCTCAAACTGTGAACCAAGATAGACCCTACCTCTCTTAAGTTGTTTTGTTGGGTATTTTGTAATGAATGAAATCATTTTTGAAAGCTTAACTAGCATAATACCTTCTGAATGCACTCTTTTGGTTTTTTTCGAGACAGAGTTTTTTTGTGTAACAGCCCTAGCTGTCCTGGAACTCCTTCTCTAGACCAGTCTAGCCTCACACTCACCTGCCTCTGCCTCCTGAGGGCACCACCACAGGACCTGAATGAATAAATACACTCTTGAGTAAACCAAAACACGGTGGCTATAAAAATCAACCCAAAAGTCCCTAGCAGTCTCTGAGCAGTTTGTGAGCAGGAAAGAGAATTGGAAATCCAGCTGACCAGTTTCCTGCCCTAACATTATCCTATTGTGGTCTATATTGAAATAGACCCACCTGTAACAAAAGGCTTATTAGGTGGATGTGTGGTGGTGGGGATGAACTGACGGACCACTGGAAAAGAATGAAAATGTGGCTCTTGTTATCGATCTTTAGGGAGACAGGGCACCTGATTCTGTTTTGTTTTTTGTTTTTTCCATCAGTCAGGTCACCACGGGAGGTAGGTACAAGGCTCTGGCTGGCAGTCAGGGAGATATCCACCCATTACGCAGGACTAGAGTGGTGGCATACTTTACTTTTTCTCACTGTCTGTTAGGGACAGCTACGCTGTTAAAGTCCAGAGAGGCTGGGAGAACCATTTTTCTGGAAGTCACATGCCTAGGATCAAGAAGGAGAGGAAGGATTTTAATGCCCTTTGCCACAGATACTTTCCAGCATCAGAGCCATGGTTCTAAGGTTCTAAGTACAGATTGGAGTGAAGCCACCTGGCCCCTCTTAATCCTACCTGGGGACCCCCTGAAACAGTCCACCTGCAATGTGAAAAGAAGAGCCATACATAGTTTATCAGAAATACGACCCTGGCCAAGATGGATCTTCTTTCACCGAGACTCAGTGTAGATAGGCTTCATCCTGCTAAATTTTCACCGAGGGACTTGAGCAAGTTGTCGGTAGCTCCCTTTGAATTCCAGGTGTCGTGTTTGAACATCTGAAGACTACAACTCAGGATTGGTTTGTAGGGGCTTCCATGTAAGTCAGCCTCATAATACCAGTGAATCCCAGGTCCTGCTATCTCTGGCTCCTCAGCCCAGAAGAACTGTACAGTTCAGGATGATCTGGGAGCAGTCCTGTATGAGAAAGTGCTGCTGCAGGGTCACCAGCAACTGATGCCAGCAACAGGAAGACCTCTGCTCTGAGCAAGGCATAGTAACAGCAGCAAAGCTTCATAGAAACTGGCCGTGGAGTTGTTGCGAGGCACTGCTATTTATTACAGCAGGGGTCCGTCCCCCCCCCCCCCCGCGGGGGCTGGGCTTGTATGTCAGCATCATCTCTTTTTCCAGGTGAGGGAACTGAAGTGTAGAGAGAAGAGGTGATGGAGCTGAGAATATTCCTAGAACCTGTCCTTTCTGGGCTCTCCCTGACCTTCCCTCTAGGCTTAGCCGAGGAGATGGGGAGTTCCAGGCCAGGAAAGTCGGGGACCACCGACGAGGCACCTTGAAATCAGGACAGCTCAAACAGGGGTGAGCACCTGGCCCAGATGGTCTGCCCGGAGTACCAAGTTCCTTTTGCAAGATTCAGTTCCTTGCTAGTCTCAGGGACCTCTGTTGGGAAAGGAGGTTCTCAGGCCATGTGGGTCTTTCACTGCTCAGCACACTGGTATCTTGCTTAATGGAGATCTCAACTCTGTTTTCCCCAGATTGACAGGAGTGTGGTGGTCAGGTGGAGAAGCCTTGCAGGTTCTGGCCCTTCTAATGAATGGCTTGGCTCAGAGAGGTGATAGTTGGACATTTTAACTGCATTTAAATCCACCAAGCCCCCCCCCCCCTTTTTTTTCTCTGCATAGAAATGACAATTGATTTAAATAGGCTTCTGTCTCTGAGAAAGAATGCCACGGTAGGGAAAGTGTAGGTAAATGAATGCAGGCGGGGAAGGAGGTAGACTTATTAAGCACCTGCTGTGTTCCAGACAGCACACTCAACTCTTGGCATTCTCTGGTCTCACGCCTCACACCATACCCTATGGAGTTGTTGAATATAATGATTCCTGTTTGTCAGATGAGGAAAATAAAGCTCAGAGAAGTGCTGTCTTATTCAAAGAGAAAAATCTAGTTGGACCGATGGTTCCGCAGCTGATTCTCTGCTGTTTGCTTTTCAGCCCATATATATTTATTGTAGTAAGCAGTGGATTTTGGTGTTTTTGTTCACATGTATCGGGTGCTCTGACGGTATTCACTCACGGTTACCTTTTTTCACCCTTTTCTCTGCTAGTTCTCCTCGTGTGCTCTGTGTGTGTATGTGTGTGTGTGTGTGTGTTTGTTCATGCATGTTTTTACATACTCCCTAGTTTCCATATAGGAATATGGAAATATTTTTCTTTTTACTTAATATATTTGTTGAGTCTTATATATTTTTCTACAAATGGCACAATTTGTTTTTTATTTTTTATAGCTGCGTATATATTCTACATTGTA
The DNA here is from genome assembly GCF_950005125.1 of Chionomys nivalis. NCBI lineage: Eukaryota > Metazoa > Chordata > Mammalia > Rodentia > Cricetidae > Chionomys > Chionomys nivalis. The sequence continues at coordinate 51,443,333 of NC_080090.1, read as the reverse complement.
TACATGTGCGTGCACACACTCACACACACACACGCAAGCACACACCACTTTCCATCAGTGGAGATCTAAGATGGTTTTGTAACTCCGCCATACAGCAGCACACGTGGATGGGCAGGTATCTCTGGTATGGCTGTGTATCCAGGAATGAATGGTACAGCTTAATCATATGGTAAGTTGACTTTTAGCTTTTAGTTTTTTGGGGACAGGGTTTCATTATGTAACAGCCTTTCCTGTCCTGAAACTCGCTCTATAGACCAGGCTGGCCTCGAACTCACAGAGATCCACTTGCCTCTGCCTCCCAAGTGTTAGGATTAAAGTCACGTGCCACCACCACCAGCCTGGCACAAGGAAGACACCTTCTATAGTGGCTGCTGTAGTGTTATTTCCCACCAACATTTTGTAAGGTGCCTTCCTCCTCTCCTCCACCTTGCCAGCGTTTGTTGTTTCTATGTGGGTGTGTTTGCCTGCGTGTATGCAAGTGTACCCTGTGCATGCAATACCCTTGGAGGTTAGAAGAGGGCACCAGATCCCAGGAGCAAGTTGGCGACAGCCACGTGGATGCTGATATCCAAGCCCCCGTCTGTTGTGATAAGGGCGGCGGGGCTGCGTCCCCGGCACCTGGCCGCCCGCATGGCTAGCTTATGCCCCGAAATAATTACACGGAAACTGTATTCTTTTAATCACTGCCTGGCCCATTAGTTCCAGCCTCTTATTGGCTAGATCTTACATATTGATCTAACCCATTTCTAATATTCTGTGTAGTACCACGAGCTGGCTTACCAGGAAAGATCTTAACCTGCGTCTGTCTGGAGTGGGAGAATCATGGCGACTCCTGACTCGGTTTCTTTCTCCCAGCATTCTGTTCTGTTTACTCCACCCACCTAAGGGGCTGGCCTATAAATGGGCCTAGGCAGTTTCTTTATTATTTAACCAATGACCTTCCTCCATCACCCGTCCTCTGCAAGAGCAGAAAGTGCCTTAACCACCTTAACCATTGAGCTGTCTCTCAGACCCTTGTTTGTTGTTTCGTTTTGTTTTTAATGTTAGCTGTTCTGACAGAAGCAGCGAATTTCAGTGCAGTTTTGTCTTGCATTTTCCTAGTGGCTGAGCACGTAGAGCATACTTTCATGTATTAACCATCTGTACTTCAGGCTCTGAGCCGCACTGGCTCTTAGCAGGTAACAGTTGCTTAGTGGACAGAGAGCAGAGAATGTGGAACTTTCTGTTCCTGTGGCCCTGGTGACATTCTTCCCTTCTTCGTTTCTGGTGACACTTGTTGCCTGTTTATGGCCCTGTAACCAGCCATTTTTGTGGCCAAAGGATGGTCTATTGTTGTCATTCAGAAGAGTAAAACTGTGGAATGTTCTCCACCCACGTCTGTTCTCCAGGCTCAATAACTACCCCTGCTACCTTAGTTAATCATTAGCAGCCAGGAACTCCCATGATGTGCCAGGATAGCACTAGATGCACAAAATACGGAACATAGTTGTATGGGTCTAGGCCTCGTTGATGAGAGCTGAGAGAGGTGAAAGTTACCGTACATCACTGACTTTTGGAGGACTGGCCCATTCAAGGAGGTTTTCAAAGTTGCTTCTGCAGAATGCTTAAAATATCTGGTGCTCACCTCATAATTGACCCCATTCCACATACAAATGCTTCTCAACAAGGACCAGAGAACTGATATAAAAATATTCCATCTTAGAATTTATAGTAGTTTAAATTGACTTTCTAGCTATTGAAAAAGAAAAGGGCCAGTGCTGTCATTTAAAAGTAACTAGATAATTGTAGGCAGTTTGAGAAAGTGTGTGTGGCTTGGGGGCAGTATTGTCAATTGCCAGGGTAGTTATGTGGGAGCTATGATTGGTCAGATTTGGGGAGGAGAAATTCATGGCCAGGTTCCAGTCTGGGAGATTGGGCAGACTTGCTGGGCGCCGGCTTGTTTCGTTGGTAAAAGCTGGTGGCCCTCCAGCCTCTTACTCTGGGGATGCTTTGGTCTACTCTGGTCTTTTCCTCCTCTTGTGTGTCAGAATGAGCACTACACAGCACACCAGGTCCATAGCAATAGCCAGACACGCACACTGGGATGCCCTGTAACATTTCCTTTTCAAGGCTTAGGAAGTCTCCTGTTTCCTGTGGATGGGAACTGGGGAGGTCTTTGGGGCAAGTCTCCATCTTTTTATTGTTCTAAGAGCTGGGCTAAACATTTGAGCCTTTACCTGTCAAAACTCACTTTTGGAATGAAGCCTGTCCTCCCTCCAGCTTCTTAGACTAGCAGAATGAAGGTATCATGTATCCCAGGAAGGCCATAAAGGGGGCTTTCCTGTTAGGACACCCACCTTGAACTCATTGGAAACAGAAGTCCTGGGCATTGTATATTTTATAAGTTTGGCTCAGTCTTTGACTGGATCATGCTTCCCCAAAATCTGCTTGAAAAAGACTTTGCTTTTCTCCTTTAAAGCAACATATGTAACCTGTATAGAAATAAAGCTATCTGACTTCAAGTTATGAGATAAGTGTGCCCGTGCAGTTAGGCAAACATGTGTTTTGAGACAGTGTCTTACTTGCTATGTAGCCCAGGCTGAGCATGAACTCACTGACTTTGAATTTCTGAGGATCCTCCTGCCTTGGTCTCCCTAGTGCTGAGATTACAAATGTGTACTCCCACACCCAGATGAGATTTGTCCTTTTTTCTTGTGCTAAAGATTGAACCCAGGAGGGCCTTGTACTTAGGCATGCATGCAAGTCTCCTTCTGAAAAGCATTTGTTTTACACATACCTCAGGGAAGTTTTGAGTTTTACAGACTTATGCCTGTGGTGGAGTGAGGCTTCTTAACCCTCACAGTGCAAGAGGTTATTGGTGTCTCCAGTGTGCTGAGCTGCTTCCACATTCTGTGCAGCTTGGTTTGTCTTTAATGTTCAGGTGCCTCATGGTGGGACAACCGGCAGCTGAAGAATGCTCAGTGTGTTGCCGGGCGGTGGTGGCGCACGCCTTTAATCCCAGCACTGGGGGGCAGAGGCAGGCGGATCTCTGGGAGTTCGAGGCCAGCCTGGTCTACAAGAGCTAGTTCCGGGACGGGCACCAAAGCTACAGAGAAACCCTGTCTCAAAAAACCGAAAAAAAAAAAAAAATGCTCAGTGTCCCACTGTGGTCCTGCTGTGGGAGTAGAAGGCAGAGGGCCTGGTAGGCAGTCCTGATGTTGAAGGAAAGGATTCTAGCACACATACAGTTGTGCGTATAGCACCACCAGCCTTGGCGTATGTGAGAGTGTACTCCACAGGAAGACAGGGTGAAGGTTCTCGGAGTCAAAGAAACCAGAACATAAAGCAGTCCTGTAATGCAAGTCAGCTGTCATCTTGGAAGAAGCCAGCTTTGAACCTGAGTATCCCATGTATGGTTGGGTGAATGTGACAAGCCTCAGGCCAACTGACTGGTACCTGTTTAGGTTCTATGTACTTAAGGAGTTTGATTGGACAGCGGGCACCATCAGTTAGTTGAGATGAACAGAGGCACCCAACTAGAACTACAATGTAGAGACTGTTTAAATAGCGGTTGACCTTCATGGCTCTCAGGGATACCAGGAGAGGGAGAAGCTGCACATCTATCAGAATGTCCAAATATTTGCCAAGAGATGACACGCTGTAGAAACTGTACCAGAGACGTGAAGGGGATCCCAAAACAGTTACGATGTTTTCAGCTTGGGTCTCAGTAGAATAAGAGGTGATGATGTGGAAGGAGGGAAGAAGATCAATTCTAAAGATAGTGTTTAAATTTTGATGGGTGCAGGGGGAAGGTGGGTGAACAGAGAGCCAGGCATGGTATTATATGCCCATAATCCAGCTCCTGGGAACCAACGGGTAGCTACAAATTTGAAGCCAGCTTAGATTACAGTACAAGAGTCTGCCTCAAAAAACAAATAAAAATGAGGACACATCTGGCCAGGGTATTGACAAACTCTCTGAATCAGGGAAAGGATGAGAAAGGAGGCCCAATTTAGGCTTGTCTACAGAGACTTTTCTGGTTGCATTAGCTTAACTATCTTCTGAATGAGTGACGTGTCTGAGCAGCAGAGATGAATGTGATTTATAAGTCAACATTGGTAAGACTGAAGGGGAAGCCAGCCTCTTAAATGTATAGATAGGAATATAAACAGAGACAAGTTTTTATAGGGAAAAGAGGACTCTGATATAATTGCTAGTAAAAAGAAACATTTAAACATTTGTGCAGAAAGATATAAAATCAGAACAGCAAACAAGGGACAGTAGTGCAGACTGTACTTACACCATTATTATTTCTGGTACACACACACACCTTTTATTGTCTGCATTTCTAAAGTGATTTATTTAAATTTTAAGCTATAAAGGAAACACCAATTTGGGATTCATTTTTATTGTTTTAAAATTATGTACCTGTGTCTGCACATGAGTACAGACACCCTTTTAGCTGAGACATCAGGTCTTGTAGCTGGAGTTGCGGGTTGTTGGGGGCCACACATGGATGCTAAGAGCCAAAGTCAGGTTGTTAAAAAAGCAGTGTGTGCTTTTAACGGCTGAACATTTCTGCAGCCTTGGAAACATCCACTTTAATTGAAAGAAAAACAGCCAGAAACTTAGGTACAAAACAGTGGGATAGGCCAACTGGTGAGAAACGGCACCATAGTAATTACATTTACTGCAGGCTTGGAAGTGTTAAGTTACTTGTGAATTAATTTGCTTCAATATGGAAGACTCCTCAGGTCATTTTTTTTTTTTATTATAACTTTTTTTTTGTTTGTTTTTGTTTTTGTTTTTGTTTTTCGAGACAGGGTTTCCTTGTGGCTTTGGAGCCTGTCCTGGAACTAGCTCTTGTAGACCAGGCTGGTCTCGAACTCACAGAAATTCACCTGCCTCTGCCTCCCAAGTGCTGGGATTAAAGGCGTGCACCACCACCGCCCAGCTAACATTTATTTTTGTATAAGAAAAAGAGAGTGTGTGTGTGTGTGTGTGTGTGTGTGTGTGTTTATGTGCTTAGAGAAGAGAGGAAAATCACTTTCATCATTGAAATCTTAGACTTGGCAGCGAGCACCTTTACCCATTAAGCCCCCAGATCATTTCTTGGTGTCCACATGTGTGCAGCCCTCTCTTTGAATGTCTTCTACATTTGAAGAGGGAATTGTATCAAAGTCTTGAGTCTCCTGCACAGGATCAGTTCTTCGTTTCAGCAGTCTTTCAGTGGAGAGGCAACCAGATCATCAACTCCTGGACGAAGAGCACTGGGGAATTCCATTTTGTTAATTTATGTCTCTTCATCAATTTCTCTAGTAGTCAGAAGTTTCTCCTACATCTCCCATCATATTTAAATGTCAGTCCCAAGTATATCGTCTGCCTCCAAGTTTTTGACCACTTGCCATCTTGCCATCCATTTGTGTATGCTGAATCAGGGGTTCATCTGTGGTGCTGGTAGTTTGTTGTTAATCTGTCTCATCCACCGCGCTTCAAACATGGACGTCTTTAAAATTTAATATTTCTTTGTATGGAGAATTTTAAGCATGCAGAAAAGTAGAGACAATAATATAATGACCCAGGGCAATAGTTAACAAACACGCTGGATTGTTGTTGGAGTTGTTCCATTTGGAGATGCTTTCAAGCAGATCCTAGCACTGCATCCTTTCCCACTGAGGTATCTCAGTACGGTTCCCTGTGGACGAGGGTTCCATTAACTTTGTACAAAGAGCTGGACACACTTTTGTGTAACTCATAGTAACCAAGCTGTTGTCTTGTCTTCCCAGATAGCAAAGCCATTGTTGATGGAAACCTGAAGCTCATCTTGGGCCTGGTATGGACTTTGATCCTTCATTACTCCATCTCCATGCCTGTATGGGAAGATGAAGGGGATGATGATGCCAAGAAGCAGACACCAAAGCAGAGGCTGCTGGGATGGATTCAGAACAAGATCCCATACTTGCCCATCACCAACTTTAATCAGAACTGGCAAGATGGCAAAGCTCTGGGAGCCCTAGTAGACAGCTGTGCTCCAGGTAAGTGCCCGTAATTACCTAAACCATCTCTCTAGGGTGGAGCGTGTAGGTCCCAAACCTGGATTTCTATGAGAAAGGTTGTTTGTGGTAGCTGGTGTGGGTCTCCTGGTTTTGGTCCATTGTAAGACAGAGGATGAGCCACAAATGTTGTGTGTGCTCTTTCAAAGGTCTGTCCATACACATTTGCCAGTGTATCCAGTCAGCTATTCAGATCACCAAAGAAGCCCCAGAGCCTGAATTTTGAACAGGCTTTGGGGTTATAATCCAGATTCCAGTCCTGTGTCTTCCCACATTGGTGCCTCGTTTCCTGTTGGCTTAAAGAAAACATGTGGCTCACTTCAGTGGCTTGGCATGGGAATCTAAAGTCTTCTGCTGAATGGAAAGTGACTGTTTTTATTAACTACTAGTTTGACTATATATGGCTTTCTTTGCCCCTTTCTCTCGGTATTGCTGCAGAATACTACTTGGTGTGGATCCAGTTAGAGCCTTTTCCAACCTGGATAGGCTCTTTCCTGAGTGGTTGAGTGGACACCAAGATGTAATTATCCTCACTAGAGGCTTGGATTGATGGGTAGAGTTTACTGGCTCACACACAGTAGAAAAGCTAGAACCAGTGTTTATATGCCACCCCCAAATTATTTTTATTAAAAAACCATACTTTAATAATTATATCTTCCATTTACTGAGTATTCTATGTGAGCCGGGCACATGAATACTGAGCAAAGCGACGAATCTCGGTGCTCTCAAAGCAGAACTCACTGGTGTCAGGGAGAAAAGGCTGCATCAAAGCCTCATTCCTCCTTGACCGCCTACAAGCTTGAGTCTTCCAAGACTAATTCAAAGTGTAGCATTAGGCCATCAAGCGGGCTCAGTGGGTAAAGGCCCTTGCCATCAAGTCTCAATGACCCATGTTCAATCCCTGATACCCACGGTATGTGCATGTGTCTATAGACTCACACGTACATAACAAATACATAAATGCCATTTTTTAAACGTGTCGTATTAGCTCATTTCCTAGTGCCCTCTTTCTTACTTCTTCTACCCAAAGGCACAATTTATGCTAGCTCTTCTGAGTTTAAATCAGAGAGCTTTACTTCTTGTTCTTATTAGGGCCTTTTAAATGGCTCTAGGATTGTGCATTTGGGCAACTGGAGTTTTGAATCACTTAGGATGCTAGCTTAATCTTTGTTAGATATATCTAGGCATAGAATTAAAAGAATACCTTTCCTGTAGAAAGGCACCAAGCCCAAACAGTTTTATAGGCCTTCTTTGTTTTGGTAGATCTTGAAGCAATGGGTAGCCCCGTTCTTGCTGTCAGAACAGTGTCCTATAAGCATGTCTTTGCTCATGTTGAATAGTTTCCATGCTGGCATGCTCTTAACTATCGTACTTTTTGCACCTCAGATGTACATTTAGTTAAGAAGTTGGTGGAAATTGCTGGGTAAAAAGACAAAATGGTTTTGTTATCAGCACATGACTTCTTTTAATCTCTTTTTCAACTAATGCTAAAAACACCCTTCCTGTGTCGCAAACAGGTCTGTGCCCAGACTGGGAATCCTGGGACCCACAGAGGCCAGTGGATAATGCACGAGAAGCCATGCAGCAGGCTGACGACTGGCTGGGCGTCCCACAGGTATCTACATGCACGCCGCCGTGTCCCAGGAGACAGCTCCCACCCACTAAGTTGTTGCTGGTAGTCTGGATGCCTTTCTGGGTCAGACCACAGTCTGACCTTCTTGGCATTCAAGCCTTTAAAGAACCTCGCCTCCAGCACTCTCCCACCATCTCAGTTAGTTCATAATGATAGGTTCGTGTGGATTTAGTAGCTTATAGATCATTCAGAAATCTTCACGTCACAAGCTGGTAATTCCTCCCCCTGCTTCCCTCTTTACTACTCTTCCTCTCCCCTCCTGCCTGATGTCTTACTATATAATCCGGGCTGACTTTGAACTCCTGATTTTGTCTCAGCCTCTGGAGTGCTGGGATTTCAGGTGCGTCTCACTGCAAATTTTCTGTTCTCTTGGTTCCAGATATTTTGAAGGTTCTCTTTAAAACCAGCCAGCAAGCATGGTCTTTAACTATTAGGATGAGTCATAAGGAGCTACCAGTATTTGTCTATTTTTTAAACCTATATAAAAGAAACATAATTTTTTTTTTTGGAGATTTGTGACAATGTTTATTAGTGCAGGTGTAAACAAATTCTGTAAGTGGCACATAAAGAGCTTTAAGTAAACATTTGTAAAAGATAAGGAAACATAATTTTAATTTGTATTTAGAACTTTCTTTTATTGTAAATCAAGATAATACCCATTAGTGGAAATTGCAGCGGAATTTGCATTGCCCAAAATCTATCACAGTAATCACAAGGGGACTCAAGCTTTTGATAAGTCAAAGATAACCTCTAAATTGCTGCCTATCTTACTTGAAACCAATCTTTTCCTTGTAAAAATCCCCCTGAAAGAACCATGGCTCCCAGCATCAAAGCTATGATCAAAGAGAAGTTGTAGAAAAACCAGTCCTATGGGACAGAAGATCCTTCATTGTAGACTATGCTGAAGTCTGAGCCGGTGTTCAGAGTTGAGTTCAGTATATTCCATGGTTTCCCCGGGAGGTAGGAAAGCTGGCCTGTTTCTTTGCTTTGGTTTTGGAGTCATGTATCTGATACATGATGGTTCTCGGATCTGTCACCCCCAGAAAATGCTGTATTGTGTTTCTCATCTGTCTTTTAATCTGACACCACCTCTTTGTGGTGCTCTGTGATGCTGGGTACTATAAAATTTCTATAGGAGTTTTTGGAGAGAAATACCAAATCAATGCATATTTTCCTTTTAATGGATTGATTTGTAGATGACTATTTAAAACCTCTAGCTATTTTATTCTTAGCTACTGGCCACAGTGCATTTTCTCATTTCTTAATTGCATTTGGTTGATATGGCTCATGAGGTATAGAGCTTTCTGCTGCTCTGAGGAGGTGTGGCTCACCACTGTGCGTCCTCTCTGGGAATCAAGGAAGATCTTGCAAGTTAGGGCTGGGTCAGGTAGTGAATCAAGGATGCTGATAACTTTAGAAAGGTTCCCTGTTTAACCTGGATCTAAACTGACTGTCCAGAGAACCTCCCCCCAATATTTTATTCTATTTATTTATTTATTTATTTATTTATTTATTTATTTGAGACAGGGTTTCTCTGTAGCTTTGGAGCCTGTCCTGGAACTTCCTTTGTAGACCAGGCTGGCCTCGAACTCCCAGAGATCCGCCTGCCTCTGCCTCCCAAGTGCTGGGATTAAAGGCGTGCGCCACCATCGCCCAGCTTTATTTTATTTTTTATTGTGTGTGTGTAAAGGGGGTCTTTCAGAGGCCAGAGGCATGGATTCCTAGAGCTGGAATTACAGACTGTTACAAGCTGCTGGGAACTGAAATTAGGTCCTCTGTAAGAGTGCTATTCACTTTTTAAAAATCGAGCCGTCTCTCTAGTTCCCCTCCTCATTTTTAAAGGCTCCTGATATATTAAGACCACGTGGCTCCTATGTTGTCCCCTACTGTCCTGCTTAGATTTTGTTGTTGTTGTTGTTGTTGTTGTTGTTGTTGTTGTTGTTGTTTTGGGAGCCAGAGTTTCTCTGTATAGCTTTAGCTGCCCTGGAACTCCCTCTATAGACCAGGCTGGCCCAGAGATCCTCCTGCCTCTGCCTCCAGAATGCTGGGATTAAAGGCGTGCACCACTGCCGTCATACTACTTGTTTGTGTTTTGAGCCAAAACTTCACTATAAATCACAGGCTAACCTCAAACTTGCCATCTTCCTGCTCAGCCTCCCGAGTGCTGAGGTTATAGGTATGTGCTGACTTTCTCACTGGTTTTCTTTATTCTTATTAGTGCAGGAATATATACACAGTAGATGAGCAAAAGGAAAGGCCTGCTGATGTGCTTTAAAAAACATTGCCATTGCGTTATGGGTATGTTCCTTTCCTCCTGTACCTTATCTGCTTTCTGAAACATTGGACCAGGGGAGTGAACAGGAAGTCTTTTGAAGGAGATGTGGGGGAGGGGCATGTCAGGAATCTCTGGAAATTACATGTAGAATTTTGGGAGAATATCTCCCACCTTACAAAGGAACCAGCAACACATGTGTATTCAAATGCTGATCTTGGTATGGTTTTAATGTGATTTCACTAGAATGAGAAATTGCGTTTCTTATTTGTAGCATGTGGTTTAAGGGAGATTTCAGTGGCTGCAAAATGGCATGGCAGAGCAGTCACCCACCATGTTGTCATTCTAGGTCATCACTCCTGAGGAGATTATTCACCCGGATGTAGATGAGCACTCCGTGATGACCTACCTATCTCAGTTCCCCAAAGCCAAGCTCAAGCCAGGCGCTCCTCTTAAACCCAAACTCAACCCAAAGAAAGCCAGGGCCTATGGGAGAGGTAAGTGCTGGTCTTGTTGGATCTGAGCCTTGTTCTCTGGCAATAGCTCTGGGAGCAATTCTCTCGGGATAAGGACGCTAAGGAGATGGTATAGTCAGCAAGGGCTTCTTGTGCAAGCACGGGGACCTGAGTTGGGATCCCCAGCACTCACCTAAAACCCAGGGATGGCAGCACACTTCTGTATTTCCAGGACTAGGGAGACAGAGATAGGACGTCTAGGTCTTTCTGACCTTCCAGTCTAGTCAAACACGGAGCTCCAGTTTCAGTCTGTCTCAAGACACAAAGATGTAAGGGTTCAATCTCTAAAGATACCCTGAGCCTTTGGGGAGAGAGAGAGAGAGAGAGAGAGAGAGAGAGAGAGAGAGAGAGAGAGAGAGAGAGAGAGAGAGAGAGAATGAGAATGTGTTTAGACCTAAATTTCCATTTGTTTATGATTACCTTATTCTTTCTTGAGAATCTGTCTTTCTTGAAGTAGTGTATACTGAATTTGCTGCTTTGTGTGCTTCATGCAGTAGCCCTGGGAAGGCTGATGCTCTCTCTCATTTAAGATCCAGAGCCCGGTCCATAGTTGCTGGGATGGATGGATCTTGCCCCAGGTCAGGGATGGGGGTGGGGTAAGAGCCTCTGCCTTCTGAATGCTGATTGATTTCTCTTGTCAGGCAGAATCCACTTCATATTCCCAAATGAGGTGGGAACTCTTGTTAATCCCTGGTAGGCATTTCCTTGCTGAAACATCCTGTTTATGACTCTCACTGTAAGATGCCCAGCACCAGGTGGCTGGTTAGAGCCATTCCAGGCATCTGGTCAGTTGTGGTCAGCAGCTGATTTGAAGCCTACTAGTTTTTGAAGGAGGTTAATTAACAGTAAGATATGGTGGTATGTGTTGCCTTTAAATCTCAGTGCTTTGGAAGGCTGAAGCTGAGGAATGTCAAGTTTAAGGTTGACCAGAATAACAGTATGACGCTGTTTTAAAACAAAGGAACAAGCCAGGTGTGGTGGGGCACACCTTTAGTCCCAGTACTCAGGAGCAGAGGCAGGAGGATCTCTGTGAGTTTGAGGACAGCCAGGGCTACATACAGAGAAACCCTGTCTCAAAAAAAAAAAAAAAACCAAAAAACAAAAAAAAAACCCACAAAAGCTAAACGAACAAACAAGAAATAATAAAATGACAACTACATGACTGAGTTTGATGTCTGGTAAGATTAGTGCAGCAGTTCCCCTTTTTATAAAGAAGACAAGAAGTACATTTTATTAATTTTTGTAACTAAAATTAGCTAATAAGTCTTGGTTCCATGGGGGTCGTGCAAAGATGGGTCAGACCACCAAAGTCTCCTAAACCAGGAGCATACTTTATTCCAGGAAAAAGAAAAAATCTCCATGGGGGCACAAAAAGCTTATCAGCCATAGCTGTGACCTTAGCCAGAGACAGGCTGTTTTCGAACTCCCCTTTTTATAGCAAGAAGCAAGCATTAGGTATGAGCGAAAGAATTTTTACAATCTCAAGGTGCAACTCAGATACAAATTGCTTTTTCTTTTACAATTTCCATTAACAGGTTGTTGTTGTTGTTAAACTAGTGTTTGTATGTTGCCCATTGTTTCTCGCTGGCACTTCCTGATGGTGTTTACCAAAGCTCCGTACTCCACTGATATTGCCAGTTTTGCATATCAGGGAAGGGTATGGGAAAATGCACAAACAAAAAGTCAGGTTAAAATTAACTCAGCTCACATCAGCTGTTGGTCATGAATAGCTGGGGGGTTACCTAAAAGCTGACCCTCCGTTTGCAGAAGAATGCTTCAGCCTTGCAGACAGAGCTATGGGTTGTGAAGCAAAGTAAATCACTGTTAACAGTTAATCTAAGCTGCTGACAGTCTACTCTCATTCTCCTGGGTTTACAGCTGTGTATCTCTTTATTTGCACATTCCTATTCCTAGAACCTACATTTCTATATTCTTATTCTTGGACTCCAACACTTAGATGCTTGTTTGCACAATTCGGTGCTTCCCCTCTTGTTGGTTAGTAAGGACTGGACAACTTTGGAGGCCCTCTTCCCACTGCCCATCATCATCTCCAAGTCGCTTTCTCTAAGCCATAACCAAGGTGATCAATGCTATGAGGACTCTTAGAGATTATGTTTCCTTAATGCAAAAAAGCTAGAGATGACTCTCATGTCCACATACTGACCAAAGGGGCTTACTTTCATCAAGGCATAAAATGCTTGTTTGTAATAACCTTATCACTGGCTGTCCAGTTTCCTCATTGTTAGTGTGAGACGGTTTCCTTTCATGGTGCTGTCTTCCAGAAAATGACTGCTCACTAGTTCAGGAATGTGGCTGGTCACTGCCCATTTCCTTCTTTGTAGGTATTGTGAATGCTAGGAAGAAACAAGCTGTTTTCATCTCATGTTTATTTGTGTGTAGGTTTGTTTTTACGTTTTCTTTTCATCACGCTAAATTTATTGCTCGGAATATAATGTTCTGGGACATTAAACACCCTCACCCATCATAAGGGTTATCACCATTACTGTTGATCTGCAGAACAATTTTTTTTTTTTTTTTGGTTTTTCGAGACAGGGTTTCTCTGTGGTTTTGGAGCCTGTCCTGGAACTAGCTCTTGTAGACCAGGCTGGTCTCGAACTCAGAGAGATCCGCCTGCCTCTGCCTCCCGAGTGCTGGGATTAAAGGCGTGCGCCACCATCGCCCGGCTTCTGCAGAACAATTCTAACTTTCAAAGCAAAACACTGTGCTCATTAAACAAGCTCTCCATTCTCCCCCCCCCCTTGGCACCCTCCATTCTGTTTTCTGTTGGTGCGTTTGTATCTGGAAATGGAGCAAAATTTGTGTGACTGTTGTCTCCATCTTACCTCACTTAATATATTTTCAGAATTTTTTTTACATTATAGCATATATCACAATTTCCTTTTTTATGGGTGATGATATTCTGTCATATGTCCTGTATTTGGTTTATTTACTTATAAGCATTTGTGTTGTTCCACCTTGTAGCCATTGTGAACAATGCTGCCAAGAACATTGATGCCAGGATCTTTTGGGTATATACCTTGGCATAAAACTGCTGGACCATGTTGTGATTCTTTGCTTAACTTTTCTTCTTTTATTTTGCTTTTTTTTTAATTTGTTTATTTATTATGTGTACAACATTCTGCTTCCCACACACCAGAAGAGGGTGCCAGATCTCATTACAGATGGTTGTGAGCCATCATGTGGTTGTTGGGAATTGAACTCAGGACCTCTGGAAGAGCAGTCAGTGCTCTTAACCTCGGAGCCATCTCTCCAGCCCCCAACTTTTCTTCTTTTAAAATAGGAAGGCAACATGGTCACTTTGGGTAGTGGGGGCACCACACAAAGGGTTTGTGAGGCACGTCCTTCTTCCTTGGTGAGATAGAAGTCAGGCCTCTTTTGCTTCATTACGGTGTTTTATGTGTTAACCTCGTTTGCAACTCAGACTAGGAATAGAGACTACTCCATGTCGTTTAGTTTCTAAGAGGGTTCAGAGGTTTGTTTCCTACTGTGGATATTTGAGTAGATTCGCATTGACTCCAGTTAACAATTGCAAATTCATCTGTTGAACTCTTGAGTTGCCTGGGGCTTAGGATCTTTTGTAAGGCTCCCTTGCAGGGTTAGCATTATTGAACACACCTGTTCCTTAGCTGAGCAAACCCTTTTCCAACCCTTATTCTGTATGAAGCACTTGTATACCCCTCTGTCTGAATAACTAGAGGGTTCCACATAGTGAGCATGACTCTGCTGGAGTTTGATGGAGTATGGAGGATGTGGTTCAGCTTCCCAACCAAACCCGGTTAGCTGGGGGACATTACACTGATTTAACTGAGTCATTGACAAGATAAGATGCAGAATAAGTTATTTCTCATACTGCTAAAGTCAGATGGAATAAGTGCTTGTCAGTGTCGTAGGTGTGTGTTCAAATCTTATTGTTAGCGATCTGATCATTTTATAAGCAAAAGGGAAACAGAAAATAAAATCCAAAAGTCCACTTTCCAATTTCTAATCCCTTTCTTTCCTTTCAAGTCTGAGGTATTTATTTTAAATGGGGTGTGGATCATGGGGGGGTGGCTAAAACAAATATTCTATCATTGAGCCATATCCCTGCCGCCCAAAGGCAGAACGCTCTTTCGGCACAGTACGTGCTCTATGTTCAGCCAAACACCTTAGGAAAAAACCCTGCCCTGTTCATTTATAAGCATAGTAAAGGTGGAGCCAAGACTCTGACTAGAGTCTAGTTTAAGGTAGTGATGAGATCCACAGAGGCTGTGTAAGGTCTTCCTCTGTCTGTTAGAGGGGGAGCTAAAAGTCAACCCTAACTCATTGGAAGTGGGGAGCCCCTCTCAATTAAAACCTCAAGTACAGTGGGCATGCTGGACTTCCTCCCTTGCTGGAGGGGTGCAATAAAAAACAAGCCAACAGAGAGGTGACCCAGAGTCCCATGACATAGAACCTAACTGTCCCAAGTTTCACCTTGAAAAATCACTTGCTGCACCATGAACCAAGATCTCAAATCAAATGAAAAGGATCATTGATGTCAGTCGTGGGATGATAGACATATAAGAATTATCTGCCAAGATTTTTAAAGTGTCTATGGTGTTAATATTTTTTACTTGACGGGATTTAGAATCACCTAGCAGATCAATTTTTGAGCAAGTCTGTGTAGGATTTTCTAGATTAGGTTAGTTGAGGTATGACAACTATCCTAAACTATTCCATTATCTAGGATCGCTGGTGAATAACTGAATAAAAAGAAACCGAGGCGAAACCTGTATCCACTGTGTTTCTAACCGTGGATATGATGTCACCTGCTGACCAGGCAGCTCCAGCTCCTGCCACCATAAGTTCCTTCCATGGTGAACCCTTGAACTAAAAACCAATTAATGCTTTCTTCTTGTTAGGTATTTGGTCACAGTAATGATAAAAATAACTAATACAGTGGCCATTTTTAAAAAGACTAAGACTTCAACTACAATTAAAAATACTCTTAAAATAAATGGGAAAAAAAGAAGTCTTAGGAAATAAATAGAATGCCCAGACAGAAACCCAAATGCCCAGAAGACCTTGAGTCAAACTGAACTAGGGAAAAAAAAAAAAAAAAAAAAAAGCCCAAAGAAAGAAAAAATAACTGAAATGACTTCTTGGATGTGTTCAGTAGCCGAGTGGAAGGCAGAGAATCGGTGAACTGAACATGAAACAGGAGAAATGGCCCAGTAGTCTAAATGAAAGACAGGAAAAGGAAAAAAATGAACAGAGCCCCTGAGACCAGTGAGAACCAAAACAAAAGTGTGAATGATCACACGAGAGGAGACATGGGAGGGGGTGAAGACAGGGCTAAAAACTACTTAGAGAACTATTTGGCTATAGAAACTATAAATGAACATGATTAAAAAAAAAAAAAAAAAAAAAAAAAACACCCAGCAGAGGAATATGCATAGAGCACTCCTGGGGACAAGGGCTATCTAGAAACACTTCAGAAAACTAAAGACCATGAGAGGTGTGACTTGTGTAAGACCAGAACTGTCTTGAACCTTTTACCATCACCTCCAAATGCTGGAATCACAGCCTCTGCCACTACACCTGCCTGAGACCATGGAAGTTTATACTTGGTGTGAGACCTTGAAAGCGTGCCCAAAGGAAATACCAGAATGGCAGGTTTTTCATCAAAACCATGGAGGTCAGAAGGAAATAGCACCACATTTTACAAGTGTTTTGTTTGTTTGGTTTTTTTATTTTTATTTTTATTTTTTATTTTATTTTATTTTTTTTTAAGACATCAACTAGAATCCTTTTTATCCAAGGGAAATCCCTTTACTTTCAGACAAAGGAAAAGCAAAAGAATTTGTCACCGAAAGTCTGTCCTGAAAGGATGGCCTTTTCAAGGAAACATGGGAAAGAAGAAATCTTGAAATAACAGGAAGAAAAAAATATGGAAGCAGAATTCTGTGTTAACTACAGCAGACCACCACAATCCAACCAGATAGCCTGGATGAGTCTAGAAACATTTAGGAAATTTAATTTATAAAATTGAAAGTCTCCTGAAAACCCCCACATGCTATGGATGATTCCACTAGAGAATTCTACCAAACATTTATGGAAGGATTAAAACAGACTTTATGGTCTTAAAAATAAATAAGGGATGAGAACACTTATGTTCTAGTTTGGTCCCTGCTGCTGTGATAAAATACTGACTCAAAAGCAATGTGGGGAAGAAAGGATTTATTTCAGCTTATACCTTGCAGTCTTTGAGGAAAGCCTGAAGCTCCAGCTAGAACCTGGAGGCAAGAGCTGAAGTAGACCATGGCAGGGTGCTGCTTACTGGCTTGCTTTCCAGGGCTTGTTCAGCTTGCTTTCTTAATACAACCCAGGATCACCTGCCCAGGGTTAGCACCACCATGGTAGGCTGGGTCATCCCACATCAATCATTAATCAACATTTCCCACAGACATGCCAGAGAGAGGTCAGTCCGAAGGAGGCAATTCTTCAATTGAGGTTCTCTCTTCCCAGGTGACTTTAGCTTATGTCAGTTCACAAGACTAGGCAACAGATTTGACCCACTTTATGAGACTAATAGTTAAAGAAGCCAATACCAAAACAAAACAGAAACACAGAGATCAATGGAATGTGGATGTAAAAAGCCCATCGCAAAATATTATCCTATACATTTGGATAATAATATAAAATAGGTCACACATGGTGACTGGGTGGCAATATAAGGCTGGTCACTATTAGAAAACTTGCCAACACAATCAACTAGATTAAAGTAACGAGTTGGTGGGAAAAAATGCAGGGTCATACTGATGTTAAAAAAAATCAACTGACAAAATTCAGCAATCATCCATAGTAAGAACTCAGCAAAGGGGAAGGACAGACAAACTTCCTCAATTTAATGTAGAGTCACTGCCACAGAAACTCGTGGCTGACATCTAATTAGTGGTGAAAAGCTGAGTGTTTTAAGATCTGGAACACCGGAGAGGGTGGCTGCTCTTACCGTTTCTTTGCAACATAATATGGGGCGGGGTGGTTTGAATGGTTAGGTAGGAAGTAGGCTTTAAATGTGGACAACAGCAAAGTCAGAAACAAAATGCCCAGTTGCAAACGATGTGCTGGTCTGTACCAACCATCTCGAAAAATAAAAGAGAAAAGCCAGGTGTGATGACATACTCCTTTAATCCGAGGCAAAGGCAGACAGATTCCTGTGCTTTCAAGACGAAACCCTCTCAAAAGTCCCCAAAACAGAATTAAACTTTCCTTGAGTAAGTTCAGCAAGATGACAGGGCACAAAGTGACATGCCAGGCTGTGTGCAAATTTTACATTGTAGAATACACACGTGGATCCTGGAATTGAAAATGGCACGTCATTTTACAGTCACATAGAAGAGAAAATAGCTGTGCGTGCAATAAAACACGGGATTTATAATCTAGGAACCACAGTGAAGAGACTGAGTATGCAGAGACTGAAACAGAGATGCGAGTTCTTCCTAAATGGTCATATTGACACAATTGCTATTGAAATCTTAGCAATGAATTCAGCAGTGGCAACTTTTCTAGCACCTGTGTGGTCAATTCCTAGCACCATAAAACAACACACACACACACACACACACACAAATGAAATTTTCTTTTTTTGTAGGCAAGAAGCCAATGTTCTCAACTTAAATCAGCAAGAAGAAAGCTAGCACTAAACATACGAAGCCTGTACAAGCCAGCAGTTGCCCCCATTGGCACGTGTCCGTGTCAGTCACAAAGTGCTTTTCTGCCTCTACTCCCTACGTTTAGTTTCTGCCCAGCAACCCGAGTGGATTTTCCTGCTGACTGCTTTTCTAGTTCTCTGTGAATAGCAGCTGAATGGCTCACAATCAGCTGTCTTCTTAGAACCTTCTGCCTGACACTGGCAGAGGAGCTTCAGGTTGAAGCCCCAGTGTCTAACCAGCCTTAGACACTGGTTACAAGGAGTGGGTCCTGGAGTTATTTACAATTTCCATCTTACTTGACTCCAAATCAGAGTTCCTGTGACCTGTGTGACCGGTCAAACAGAGCTCAGGGAATACCTGTGTATCCTGGTATATTCTAGAATGAAAAGAGGTCCAAAGTTCACAGGCAGGATCTCAGAGTTGGGATGGGCCACACTCCTGGCAAGCGAATGTTTTTCCCAACTCAGATGCTTCTGGATTCTCAAGCCTGGCTTTCTTCTGGTGACCAGCCCCAACTGTGATTCCCACCAAAAGCTATCAACCCAGGAAATTCCAGGGCACTTAGGAGTTCTGTGTCAGGAACTGGTGTAGAATGGTTATTCCCATTCCAGGATCACTTGGACATTACGGGGAGTTTGTGGGCTCTGTGTGAGGAACCAGGTTTAGAGGAAGGAGACAGGTCCAGATATAAAACCTTATCCTTGCTTTACTCTTATACACTTACAAAACTTTTATCTGAATGTTTATACTAGCTATGAAAATGACAGACAACTGGAGATAACCCAGATATCCTTCAGTGCGAGAAAGAATGAGTAAATAGCTACATAGCACAGAACGTTTACTCAACAGTGAAAATGTAGCAGCAGCAGCCTGAGTGAATCGACAGAGGATTTCCAGTGAGAAGGACCATAAGGTTGCGTAATATATGATTCCATTTATGCAACATTTTTGAAATGGTAAAATTACAGAGATGGAGAACAGATGAGTGGTTGTCGAGGATAAGAGGAGGGTGGAGTGGAAGGGAATTGGGTGGAATTCCTAAAAGGGCAGCATGAGGGATCCTTGTGGTTATAGAATGCTCTCTATCTTGTCCATATCATTTTCAGTACTCTGGTTGTGATATCGTATGATCACGTTGCACCAGTGTTACCACTGAGGGCCCACTTTCTCTTCTATCAGGTTCAGTTTATCAGGATTTATGTTGAGGTCTTTGATCTACTTGGACTTGAGTTTTGTTCAGAGTGATAAGTATGGATCTATTTGCTTTCTTCTACATGCCAGCATCCAGTTAGGCCAGCACTATTTGTTGAAGATGCTTTCTTTTTATCCATTGTATAATTTTGGCTTCTTTGTCAAAAATCAGGTGTCTATAGGTGTGTGGATTTGCATCTGGATCTTCAGTTCAATTCCATTGATCCACCTGTCTGTTTTTATGTGGTTTTTTATTACTAATGCCCTGTAATAGAACTTGAAATCTGGGATGGTGATACCTCTGCAAGTTCTTTTATTGTATTGTTTTATTTTTTGGAGATTGGTATTGTTTTAGCTATTCTGGGTTTTTGTTTGTTTGTTTTTCCATACGAAGTTGAGTATTGTTCTTTCAGGATATGTAGAGAATTACATTGGAAATTTAATGGAGCTTGCATTGAATCTGTAGAGTATTTTTGGTAGGATGGCCATTTTTATTATGTTAATTCCTATTGATCCATGAGCATGGGAGATGTTTCCATCTGATAGCTTCTCTAATTTCTTTATTCAAAGATTGGAAATTCTTATCAAATAAGTCTTTCACTTGCATGGTTAGAGTTACACTAAGATATTTTATGTTATTTTTGGCTATTGTGAAGGGTGTTGTTTCCCTGATTTCTTTCTCAACCCACTTATTTGTATATAGGAGGGCTACTGATTTTTCTTTATCTTTCTTTTTTCTTCTTTCTTTTTTTAAGTTAACCTTGTATCCAACCACTTTACTAAAGGTGTTTATCAGCTGTAGGAGTTCCTTGGTAGAATTTTTGGGATCGCTTCTGAATACCATTATATCATCTGCAAACAATGATACTTTGACTTCTTCCTTTCTGATTTGTATCCCCTTGTTTAGTTTTCTTATTGCCCTAGCTAGATTTTCAAGTATTATATGGAATAGATATGGAGTAGACAGCATGTCGTGTTACTGATTTTAGTGGAATTGCTTTGAGTTTCTCCCCATTTAATTTGATGTTGACTATATATATAGACTTGCTATATATTGCTTTTGTTTAGGTATGTCCTTTGTATTCATGATCTCTCCAAGACTTTTATCATGAATGGGTGTTGGAGTTTGTCAAAGGCTTTGTCAGCATCATGTGGTTTTGTCTTTCACTTTGTTTATGTGGTGGATTACATTGACAGATTTTTCGTGGAACCATCCCTGCATCTGGGATGAAGTTGTCTTGATGATGGTGGATGATCTTTTTGATGTGTTCTTGGATTCAGTTTCTGAGTACTTTCTTGAGTATTTTTGTATCTATGTTCATGAGGGAGATTGGTGTGTAATTTTCTCTTTCTTTTTGTTGTTGATGGTGAGTCTTTATGTAGTTTGAGTATCAGGGTGACTGTGGACTCATAAAATGAATTTGGAAATGTTTCTCCTATTTATATTTTGTAGACTATTCTGAGGAGTATTGGTATTAGCTCTTCTTTGATCTGGTAGAATTCTGCACTAAAACTGTCTGGCCCTAGACTTTTTTTGGTTGGGAGACTTTTAATGACTGCTTCTATTTCCTTTGGGGGGGTATAGATTTATTTAAATTGTTTATCTGATCTTGATTTAACTTCGGTAAGTGATAGCTATTGAGAAAATTGTCCATTTCTTTTAGATTTCCCAATTTTGTGGAATACAAATTTTTGACCTAAGATTCTTTGAATTTCCTTGATGTCTGTTGTTACATCCCCTTTGCAATTCTCATTTTGGAATTTTTTGTTGTTGTTGTTTTGTTTTGTTTTGTTGATTTTTGGATATTTTCTCTCTGCCTTTTAGTTTGGAGAAGAATTTGTCTATCTTGTTGATTTTTCTCAAAGAGCCAACTTTCTGTTTCATTGATTCCTTGTGTTGTTCTCTTTGTTTCTATTTTATTGATTTCAGCCCCCAGTTTGATTATTTCCTGCCTTCTACTTTTCTTTGGTGTATCTGCTTCTTTTTGTTCTAGATCTCTGTGTGTGCTCTAAGTCTCTGTCATGAAAATTCTCTAGTTTCTTTATTCAGGCATTTAGTCCTGTGCTCTTTCCCCTCAGTACCACTCTCATTGTGTCCAATAAGTTTGGGTAGGTTATGCATTCATTTTCATTGAATTCTAGGAAGTCTTTATTTCTTCTTTGACCCAGTGATAATTCAATAGAGAGTTGTTTAGTTTCCATGAGTTTGTAGGTTTTCTGTTGTTTCTGTTGTTGAAATCCAATGTTAATCCATGGTAGTCTGATAGGGATACAGAGGGTTATTTCAATTGTCTTGTATCTTTTAAGAGTTGTTACTGAGTATGTGGTCAGTTTTGGAGAAGGTTCCATGAGGTGCTGAAAAGAAGGTATATTCTTTTGTGTTTGGGTGAAATGTTCTATAGATATCTGATAGGTCCACTTGAGTCATAATGTCTGTTAGTTCTATTATTTCTGTGTTTAGTTTCTGTCTGGATGACCTGTCCATTGGTGAGAGTGGGGTGTTAAAGTTTCCCACTATTAATGAGTGGAGTTCGATGTGTGACTTGAGCTTTAGTAATGTTTCTTTTACAAATGTGGGTGCCCTTCCATTTATGGCATAGATGTACAGAATTGAGATGTCATCATGGTGGATTTTTCCTTTAGTGAGTATGAAATGTCTTTCTCCATCTCATTTGATTAATTTTGGTTTGAAGTCTCTTTAGATAGCTACACCCACTTGCTTGTTAAGTCCATTTGCTTAGAAAATCTTTCTCAATCCAAGGCCAACCTGGTCTACAAGAGCTAGTTTCAGGACAGGCTCCAAAACTACAGAGAAACCCTGTCTCAAAATACAAAAAAGAAAAGAAAATCTTTTTTGAACACTTTGCTCTGAGGTAATGACAATCTTTTATGTTAAGGTATGTTTCTTGTATGCAGCAGAAGAATGAATTCTATTTTGGATCCATTCTGTTAGCTCATGTCTTTTTATTGGCAAATTGAGCCCGTTGATATTAGGAGATGTTAATGACCACTGATTGTCTATTCCTGTTATTGTGGTGGTGGTGGTGGTGGTGGTGGTGGTGGTGGTGGTGGTGGTGGTGGTGGTGGTGGTGGTGGTGGTGGTGGTGGTGTGTGTGCGTGTTTCCTTTCTTTGGATTTTGCAGGTGTGAAATTATCTATCGCCTATGTTTACATGGGTGTAGCTTTTTTTAATGGTTTATTTATTTTTATTTGATGTACATTGGTTGGTGTTTTTGCTTGCATGTATGTCTGTGCAAGGGTGTTGGATCCCCCGGAACTTGTGTTACAGAGAGTTGTGAACTGCCATGTGAGTGCTGGGAACTTAACCCAGGTCCTCTAGAACAACAACCAGTATTCTTAACCACTGGGCTATCTCTCCAGCCCCTACATGGGTATAGTTAACTTCCTTGGGTTGGGATTTTTATTCTAGTATCTTCTGTAGGGCTGGATTTGTGGATGGATATTGTTTAAATTTGACTTTGTCATGAAATACCTTATTTACTCCGTGGTGATTAAAAGTTTTGCTGGGTATATTTGTCTGGGCTGGTCTCTTAGAGTCTGCAAGACATCTCTCCAGACCCTTCTGGCTTTTAGAGTCTCCACTGAGAAATCAAGTGTACTTTTTATAAGTCTGCCTTTATATGTTACTTGACCTTTTTCCCTTGCAGCTTTTAATAATCTTTCTTCTGCTTATTTAGTGTTTTGATTCTTATATGACATGGGGGCTTTCTTTTCTGATCCAATCTATTTGGCATTCTGGAAGCTTCTTGTACCTTTATAGGCATGTCCTTCTTTAGGTTGGGAAATTTTCTTCTATGATTTTGTTAAACATATTTTCTGGGTTTTGAGCTTGGATTCTTCTCCTTCTCCTCCTATTATCCTTAAGTCTGATCTTTTCATGGTGTCCCAGATTTTCTGGATGTTTTGTGTTAGCTTTTTGGCTCTAACATTTTTTTTTTGGACTTTCTTCTATTATATCTTCAATGCCTGAGATTCTTTCACCTCCTAAATTCTGTTTGCATCTGTTGTTTGTTCTGCAATCTGCTTACCCAGATTTTCCATTTCCAGAATTTCCTCAATTTGTGCTTTCTTTATTGCTCAATTATCTATTTTTTAAATTAATTTTTTCAGCAAGTATATAGAGTATTAGCTTTTTTTCCCTTCTTTCTTTCTTCTTTCTTTCTTTCTCCCCCTCCCTCCCTCCCTCTTTCTTTCTCCCCCTTCCTCCCTTTTTCTTTCTTTCTTTCTTCTTTCTTTCTTTCTTTCTTTCTTTCTTTCTTTCTTTCTTTCTTTCTTTCTTTCTTTCTTTCTTTCTTTCTTTCTATAGGGTCTCTTGTAGCCCAGGCTGGGGGTTGGACTTGCTGTGTTGCCTGTTGGCACTGGGGATCGAGTCCAGGACTTTGTACAAGCAGTGTACCAACCAAGCTTCAGCTCCAGCCTCTCTTTGTGTCATTTTCATACATGTAAATCATCATTCTTTGCTCATATTCTCCCCTGCATTGCCCTTCCCTTTCTCCCCTCTCCCCGCTAGTCCTCCTCCCCCAAATCCTGGTGCTCAAGAAAGTCAGAAGTGATCTTCAGATCCCTTGGAACTGGAGTTATAAGTGGTTGTTAACCATTGTGTGGGTGCTGGGAATAGAACCCAAGTTCTTTGCAACAGTAGCAAGTACTCATAACAGCTAAGCCATCTCTCTAGCCCCTCAAGTAACTTTTTAATAACTAAGTTCTGCATATTAAAGAAAATACACAGTATTTGTCTTTCTTTACCCCATTACCCTTTTCTTTCCTTCTGAAGACTTTTTCTCCCACAGGGTCTTATGTCTACTTTTATACCATTTATATCTACGCCTGAAATCCACATATGACAGAAGATATGTGATATTTGTCTTTGAATCAAGCTAATTTTGCTTAGCTATCTTAAAATTGAAAATTCTAATTACAAATAATAACCAAATACAATTTTTTAAAAAGTATATACAGTGTTGTTTAAAAAAAAATGTGCACCTTTCATTCTCCTGTATGCCCTCTCAAAGGCAGGCCCTGCTGCTAGCTACCACCTATGTATGTTTTCACCGTTGCATGTGCCGCTACCTGAAACTCCTGGATATTTTAGAATTGGATATCGGTTAGGTAACATGAAGAAAAGACAAGACATAATGGGTGATGGTTTGTGTGAGAGAATGGGTCAACTCAATAATTACTGTCTAACCTCATGGCAGGAATCGAACCCACTGGAAACATGGTGAAGCAGCCAGCCAAGTTCACTGTAGATACCATCAGTGCCGGGCAGGGAGATGTGATGGTGTTTGTTGAGGACCCAGAAGGAAACAAAGAAGAGGTATGATGCTGAAGGATACTGGACCTTATCAAGACCAGAGACTGTATCTTCATGTCCTCATAGCTCTCCACCAAAATGTTACCAGAAAGATCCTGAGGCTTGCCATAGATAAAGTAACTTGCTCAAGAACTCTTGCAATATACATTGATTTACAAGAACACAGTGTTTAATAAAGTAAGATACTTTGGATGAGTCACAAGGCTTGTTAATTGAGGTGTCCTGATTTTCCTCTACTAACCATCTTTGTTAGCCAGGGCCTGAGTGTATTATATTTTCTTAGGTCTAGATCTCACGCCTGTCACAACACAATCTGAACTTGTAAATATCCCATTTACATTGTCTGGCTTCCCCTCTGGGGCAGGGTCTCTGCCCAACTTACTGTTTTATTTTTGGCTCATAAAACTGGCTCTTGTATCTCCTAAGCTAATAATAATCACCAAACTAATAGGTGATCAAGGGAGTCTACTTTGTGTTTTCTCGGCCCTTGATGGCCAGTCCCTAGAGAGAGTCCTAGCTTTTTCTAGGTAGTTTCCTCCCTCCCCACCCCCCTTTTGTTGTTACCTCTTCGCTGATACCTCTTGGGGGGCAGAAATGGCCTCACAACACATGACTTACTAATACCTCGCTTCTTCACTAACTGATAATCATCTTCTCTTCTAGGCACGTGTGACCCCTGACAGTGACAAGAACAAGACGTACTCTGTGGAGTATCTACCCAAGGTCACTGGGCTGCACAAAGTAAGATAAGGCATGGCCATAGCATGGTCTGGTCACTGGGCTTATATATTAAAAATAGAGGTTGTAGGAAAAGGAATGGTCTTGTTGGCAGCTGCTTTTAACAATTCTGAGTGTGGAATGCAGGATCTCTCACATTCTAGGCAAAAGTTGCAAGAGCGACTTAGATTAACTACTAGTTACTAGATTGTTCATGCTCATTTGGGAAAAACGGTAGAGTCTCTATGAATCAGACTTGGTATTAACAAGTACATCTCTATTTAAATTCCCCAGAAATTATTTATAATATCTTGATTTTTCCTCCCTAATTCCACATGGATACCTAAAAATTGAAGCTGTATGTCTGAACTATAGATACTTTAGTGACTACCTGTGGCTTCTGTTCTGAGTGCTTCCTTACTCATCCCCCTTTGAGATTGGCTAGAAAGTATCCTGGTCTTAATTCCTGACGTCACACAGCTCAGCTCACTAGCAGCAGCAAAGAATTCACTCAGCATCTGAGAATGCCTGGGATCCAGCTCCCAGACCCTTCACCTCAGCATCATATCAAGCTATGTTTAAGACTAATTCTGGGATGATTCCATAGGGCAAGAGCTCAGAGTCTGGGCTACAAGTGGGTAATCTAGGAATGTGTCTTCCATTGAAAGAAAGCCTTCTGTACACAAAGCCAATCCTCCGATATCATGCCCAGACTTTAAGACAGGTCTGCTTTCTGCCTTGAGCTTTTGTAACTTCACCAGGACTCTTCTTACTCCAGGACATCGTGAATCTGGGAAAATTAAATCTTAAAAGGGAACATTATGATCTAATTGGTTTATTCCAACCAAGTATAGGTTCATAGGAAACTCAGTCTAGTTCCCTTGAAATATCCCAGGATGCGACATTTTTTGCTAAGGTTTTCGACAGAAGTCATTATACTTTGCCTCAAACATATTTATCTGAGAATGATCTTAGTCTGTGAAAACTCTGACTCTATATCTGAAATCTTGGGATGGTACACTTTATTCTGAGAATGCAGTAGCTCTGTCTGCACTACTAAAGGAACCCCATGCCTCGATATTTAAGTATAAATGGTTGTGCATTTCCTGTTAGAAAGGCTGAGTGCCCTGTAAGATGTGCTGAGGTCATGGTGCAACATAACTTGTAGGAACAACCAACCAACGACTGGTCTAACTTGAGGACCACACCACAAGAGGAAGCCCATGCCTGACACTGCCTGGGTAGCCAGGAGCCAGAGGCTGGGCAGCACAGAGATCCAGAAGATTACCAAACACAATCGGAAAAAAAATAAAATAAAAGACCAAGTGTATCTGATATCATGGGCACAGCCATATGCCTGATGGGTCCAGGAAGTAAAATCCCTGATTTTAGGACTCCTGCTTCCAGCCATCTGTGGGTGTCCAATCCTGAGAAAGCTGAAAGAAGACTGGATGGAAGCACGAGGTTGGGTGGTGCTCTTGATGGCCAGGGAGCAGCTGTTACATCTCTCTTGTTACTTGTAGGTCACAGTCCTCTTTGCAGGACAGCACATCTCTAAGAGCCCATTTGAAGTAAACGTTGACAAAGCCCAAGGAGATGCCAGCAAAGTCATTGCAAAAGGCCCAGGACTGGAAACTACAGGGAACATTGCCAACAAACCCACCTATTTTGACATCTACACAGCTGGTAATATGCTTTGACCTTTGCGTCTTCTTGATGATCTCAAAACAGAATACTCAGGAAGGCTTGGGGCACCCAAACTTTGGTCTTTCAGACTGAGCAAACAACTTTTTCTCATGAGTTAGTTCTATTTATATGTATCTTCACTACTGACCCTGACTGATTACTTCTCAATTTCTGTTCAAATTTCTGTCTGCACTAGGTTTTACCAGTCATGCGCTACAACAAGTTTTATGAAAGACTAGGGGAATGGGCAGCACAAATGAGTAAAATCGTTATTGATTTGTTAGCTTTATTTTCTTTTAGTTTTTCTAGACAGGGTTTCTCTTGTGTAGCCCTGGCTGTCCTGCAACTCGCTCTGTAGACCAGGCTGGCCTAGAACTCCCAGAGATCCACCTGCCTCTGCCTCCTGAGTGCTGGGATTAAAGGTGTGTGTCACTATCACCTGGCAGCTTTCTCTTAATTAAAAAAAGGAAACAGTGTGAAAAAGAGGACCGTTGGTTCAGCCTTGCAGTTTGCACAGGTTGGCAGCAAGCTTTTGAAAGGAGAAGATGTGCTCATGGAATGGCGGTTCTTTCCCAGGAGCTGGCGTGGGCGACATCGGTGTTGAGGTGGAGGATCCTCAGGGCAAGAACACTGTGGAACTGCTGGTGGAAGACAGAGGAAATCAGGTGTATAGATGTGTGTACAAGCCAGTGCAACCCGGCCCCCATGTGATCAAGGTCTCCTTTGCTGGAGATGCCATTCCCAAGAGTCCCTTTGGTGTGCAGGTTGGGGAAGGTAAGTACTGGCCAAATATACCTGGCATAGAGACTAACAAACCTGGACTCACTCAATCCTCTTTCTGCCAGAATCCCTTCAACAGGAAGTGGGAGTTCAGGATCAGTGCTAATACGAGTTATGTTCCTCAACTTTCCTCCCTGTGTCAAAATATCTAAAATGATCACATTAATAGATGATAAAGCTATTTGGTTTATGGCCGTGATCTCTTGGCCCAGGTTCTCTTAGGCCTATGGTTCTGCTGCATAGCTATAATAGGCACATGTGGCAATAGAGCTGTTACCGCATGGTAGCCAGGAAGCCAAGAAAGAGATAGGAAGGGGCTAGGCCCTCACCGATCCTTTACAGCAGTGGTTCTCAAACTTCTTAATGCTGCGACCCTTACTCATGTGTGACACCCAACCATGAAATTATGTCATTGCTACTTTAAAACCGTAATTTTGCTATTGTTCATAAATCGTAAGGTAAATATCTAATATGCAAACCCCAAGGGGTCACGACCCACAGGTTGAGAACCACTGCTTTACAGAGTAAATTTCCAGTGACTTTCTTTCCACTAGGTCCCACCTACTCAACACTTAACAGCACTAAGGAGCATTTTAAGTCTACTCTGTACCGCAGATTGAGTATCCCAATCTGAAAACTGGATTGCTTCAAGATTCATTGTGTGTGTGTGTGTGTGTGTGTGTGTGTGTGTGTGTGTGTGTGTGTATACACTGACATGATTGTCAAATAATTTTAGAGTTTAGGTTTTCAGATAAGGGAAGCTCAATCAACAAAATCTGCGTAATTTTTTGTTGTTTGTTTTTTCAAAATGGGGTTCCTCTGCATGGACAGTCATGGAACTCACTCTGTAAGTAGTTCCACGTGCCTCTGTCTCCCAAGTTCTGGGATCAAAGGCGTGCACTACCACCTCCCGACCCATGCAGATATTTTTTTAAAAGTATGTCTGAAACGGGTACTGGATCTAAGGTTCAGTAGTGAACTCTTCCTGTACTTCCAGAGGATTTGTGTTCACTTCCCAGCACCTACACCAGTCAACTCTTACCTACCTGTAACTCCAGCTCTAGGGGTTCTGATACACTCTTCTCGCCTCCATGGGCTCCTGCACCTGTGTGGCAGGCACTTACATAGACACACATAAACATCAAAAACACCTTTAAAATCTCAGTATTGCAAAATCTTTTTGTTCCTGTCGTTTTTGATAAGGGATACCGAATCTGTATGCAGAGACCTAAGTGTTGGAGCTGGTATCTAAGACCAAGCTTGACAACAGCAGATCCCTATAGTCCAAGCATTTTTTATGGCTGTTGGGCACTCAGCTCAACTGCATTAACCCACATGTATGTCTATGCATTTCAGGTATGATTACCACCTCCAGTTTGTAGGTGGGGTGACTAAGGCTTTGACAGTGTGGATCTTAGTACCGTAAAACATATGTAGGACCATAGTGTTCATTGACCAGGCCTGTAACCACTCTGCTAAATTCCTCTGCAGCCAGCAGCGTATCTTATCCCCTGGTGTTAGAGTTTCTCTCTCTCTGTTTCTTTGACTTTTTGTTGTTGTTTCCCAACTATGCTGCCTTTTCTAACCAATACTTGCCTCTCCCTATTCTGTCCTCCATCTCTGCACCTGCAGACCTGGCTGCTTCTTCTGAATCCTGCCTCTGGGCCAGCCTGGACCCTGAAGCTGCTGGCTTCCTATTTGCAAGCCCTGGGCCAGAGGCTCTTGCTTTGGTAAGGGCTGGTTGAGTGGGGGTGTCTTTATCAGTTCTTCGTGCTAATTGCACGTGTCAGGGGAGTCTGTCCTGTGTGTGACTTGAGGAAATTCCTGTACAGGTGTTAGTGATTACAGCTCGTCTAGCCAGATCCCAGCCTGAACGAGGTGCTGAGGGTGGCAGCAGATCTGGCGTGTTCCCTCAAATTCTTCAGCTGAGTGTTTATGGGAGCTGAGCTGTTAGCATTTTGGTGTTGACCATGTTGTATATGTTTAATATTTCCGAGAGAGAGAACACATTTAATCCCCCCGCCCCCCCGGAATTCCTGTCATCTTGTGACTTATTCCTCATGTGACCAACTTTTGTCCCTTTGACAAAGAAAAAACAACCCTCTTCCTAGATATTTATAATCAAAATTCCTTTGACATCAGGAAAGCGATGGTTTAAGACAGCTTTCCTCATTCTAGTGTTTCCTAATCTCTCATTCATGGGCTGCCTCATTCATTTCTGGGACAGTAAGTTTTTTGTTATTGTTTTTTCTCTTCTTATTTACTGCCTTCCTCTGTGATGATTTGATATTAAAAGATGCTTTAGCCAGGCCTGGTGCTACAGGCCTATAATCTTAGTCCGTTGGGAGGCTAAGACAGAAGAATCACAAGTTCAAAGCCAACTTGGTCACAGGAAAACAACTTAGTGAGACCCTGTCTTGAAATAAAAAGTAAAAGAGGACTCAGTGGTAGAGCATGGCCCTTCAGTGCACACGTACATACTTACATATCTTTAACAGTGGAAAACAAATGTTCCTGGCCATTAAGTACCACCATCATAAACTATGTTCATCCATAACAATCTAACATGATCTCTAACTGCAAGAATGTCTGTGTGCCTCTCCAGCAAGCAATGGTTTGCCATATAACCAAGAGGAAGGATGTGTCTAATAAAGAACTTCCTTCCTTCCACTTTTGGTGCCTGTATATAAAGGGCTGTCAAATGTGCAGTGTGAGATTTGGAGAGGAAAAGCCAATTCATGGACAACAGGACATTGTGCCCATCAATTTTCCATTTCCACTGAAGGAAGAAGTTGCGTATGCTGGGCAGAGGATCCTTAGGAAATATATATGTCTTTATAAACATCTTCGCTGATGACCCCACATAGAAAAGTAGTTTCGTGGCTCTCCCAAGTGAAGAATGTTAGCCACCACCATAGTCCTTAGTTTAGTCCTAAAGTGTGTGGTTTTTAAAGGAGACCAGAAATCAAGTCAAAAATGGCACTTCTGCTGAAGCTTGCCTTTACAGATGCCCAGAGTTTTGTCATAGCCGTCTTTGGGAGCACGATTTCAGCTTTTTGCCTGTCTGTTCACATGCAAGACAACAGTCATGTCCAGGTCTTCAGAGATGGCTGACCCAGGCTTTAGAACCCAGACATATTTCAAGCATTGCATTTTCAGAGTAGACTTGAAAAAATATGATCTTCCCAGTTAGTGGGCCCTTGAGTGTGGCAGTGGGGTTTGGACAACGCTCAGCACTCAGTCTTAATACCTTACTGCTCATAAAAGGCCAAAAGCCAGTACCAGGAGCACGGTACTTTCCTGTTGAATGTTGCCAAAATAACTTTTGCCCAGCCCTTGTTTGGTGAGACTGCACAAAGTCATGCTGTGTCCTCCTTTGCTAGCTAGTGCACTTCCTGAGTGGGACCCCTGGTCTTGGGCAACTACCAGATGCTCTTTGTGCAAAGCAAACATTTTCTTGGCAGGTGGCCCCAAGTAGCCTCACTTTTCTTGTCTTTTACCAAATATTAAAAGGTTGAACTGATGTTAAAACTCTGCTTGCAGCCTGCAATCCAAATGCCTGCCGGGCCAGTGGCCGAGGCCTGCAACCCAAAGGTGTCCGGATCCGGGAGACTGCAGACTTTAAGGTGGACACCAAAGCTGCTGGAAGCGGGGAGCTTGGTGTAACTGTGAAGGGCCCTAGTAAGTACTCCTTTCTTTCCCCATGTCAGATAAAATCTTAGCTAACTTTTCAGCCACGGCGTATGAATTATGTCCCACGGCGGTCCTGATTGATCTCCCAGAGAGCTATGACAAAGATCTGAGTCCTGTCTGTGCTCTTTGGAGAAGGGAGCAGTGATTGATTAGTAACATCTGTCCTGGATATGGGTAGATACAACCAGTGGGTGGTTTGACAGCCTTCCATTCTAAAAACCTCTGGGATAGAAAGTAATGCTGTAAGAGAACTGGAGAAATGTTGCTTTGGGGACAGTACTCTAGTGCTCCTTCCCTCCCTGCCTTTCTCTCTCTCTCTCTCTCTCTCTCTCTCTCTCTCTCTCTCTCTCTCTCTCTGAAGAGATCTAGGTGTAAAGTCCTTGCACAGAGTGACATTCTGGAATCCAATCACAGTGTTCAAAGCTATTGATTTCCCAGCCCAGGTTATGTTTTATAGACTATGAAACTATGTCAGTTACTATGTTAGTATGATCAGTGTTTATGGGAGAATAAAACACCCTAGGATGGTTTTCTGTATAGGTAAAAGCCTTTGGCAGAGGGCATGTTTCCCCAGTGCCCTATTCTTTCTCCTTTCGTGACAGAGAGAATAGACATGGGGTCAGCACTCCTCTGTCTCGTGTCTTCTCTAGGACAGAGGGGCAGCTCAGAAGTCCTAGTAACAGGTGAAGGAGCACTTGGTGCTTTTCCTTCTAAGGCTTGTAGAGACCTGCAAGCCCTGCATCACGGTTCCTCTTGTCCTCTGTATCAGTATTAATCCTGAGTCCAAAAAGTTCCTATGTGGTCTCAGCTCAAAGCTTTGGGGAAAGATATGCCTCACGGGCAGCCAGGGTTCTAGACTGCCTAGACCTAGAGCCAAGTAGCTCTGGAGGTGTCCCTCCACCCATTCCCAGCCCCCCCCACACCCACTCAGCTTGTTGCTACAGGAACCAAAGAGGTGTTGTTTTCTGACCTTGGAGACTTTCTTGACTCCTTGGCTTTTCCGGCCAAACCTCAACATAAAACAAGTTTCTACCTGATGACTGGATCTGAAATGGTGTATAGAACCTAAAACCCATCTTCTCATAGATCACTTGTAAGGACTCTCTTCCTTTGTTGGCCAGGAAACGATACACAGGTGCTTACTCCAAGACAAGTCATCATAAAGATGGCCTCTGTTTCCAGTGTTGGAGGGGTGGGATGGTGGCCGGAAGGCAGCTAGAACTGTTGAGAAATCCTGAGACACCGCAAACAATGCAGCTGGTTTAGGACCTCAGCCTCTGCTGAGAGCTTTTGAAGCAAGTGAGCTGGGAAGTCATCCCATTTCTCCCCCTTGGAAGCTGAGACGAGTCTGCTTTTAGTTTTGGAACCCTCTCCCGGGTTTGGTGGGGGAGGGGGAGACCTCACATTCAGAGTTGAGTTTTTGTAGGTCACCTATGTTTTGTGGATGGTTTCCTTTAAGTCTAGAGGTTATACTGCAAAGGCTGTGTGTTTTCTTTCTACAGAAGGACTGGAGGAGCTCGTCAAGCAGAAGGGCTTTCTGGATGGGGTCTACTCATTTGAGTACTACCCTAGCACACCAGGGAAATACAGCATTGCAATTACTTGGGGGGGACACCACATTCCGAAGAGGTGAGTCTAGGCTGGAGATGTGCCTTGTTTAGAGGTATAATCGGCCTGTGACAGGCTCACAGGAGCCTGCTGCTTCCCCGGCTGCCAGAGGGAAGAGAGATCTGCTTTGTTAAAAGCTTTCCACCCCCATCCTGCCCCTCCCCTTTTCAGAGCTGCACAGACACTTGGCTTATTCTCAAAAGCAGCACAAAGTCACTGTGGTTTCAGCTGCCCTGCTTTAAATCAAATGCTGGTGGTTTGCGCCTGGTGGGAGGCAGGGAAACCAGAAAGAGCTGTAATCGAGAGCAAATGGACTGTGTGGCTATACAGCCTTGTATAAACCGAGGCTCTCCTTTTCAATGAATGCCTCTGTTCACCAATGCCGCAGGGGCACAGTCTGCTATGGTTTACATTAAAACCATCGCATGAATGCCATCAGAGGCAAGGGTCCCTGGCCACAGCTTTACCCGGGGCTATAGCGGTTTCCTTTCTGGACCCTTGGGCTTCGCTGCTCTCCTGAGGGCAATTTAAACTCTGAATGCATTTTGTCTTGAGAAATACTTAAACATGATAGTAGTTCTCTCTTATCTACAAAGGCTGCCTTCTAAAACCATGAATATATGCCTGAAACCCACCCTAGACCGTGTCATGTGCTGGTGGTTTTGTTTTGTTTTGCCTCTACAGATGCACACCCATGAAAAGGTTTAATTTATAAAATAGACACAATGCGAGACTAATAATAGTGATGGTGAAGTGAAATGAAATGAAAGGCACATGAATATTGTCTTAACGAAAGTATACCATTGCCAGGCAGTGGAGGTGCACGCCTTTAATCCTAGCACTCAGAAGACGGAGGCAGGTGGAGCTCTGTGAGTTCGAGGCCAATCTGGTCTACAGAGCAAGTTCCAGGACAGCCAGCACTACATAAAGAAACCCTGTGTCGCCGGGCGGTGGTGGCGCACGCCTTTAATCCCAGCACTTGGGAGGCAGAGGCAGGTGGATCTCTGTGAGTTCGAGACCAGCCTGGTCTACAAGAACTAGTTCCAGGACAGGCTCCAAAACCACAGAGAAACCCTGTCTCGAAAAAAACCAAAAAAAAAAAAAAAAAAAAAAAAAAACCGTGTCAAAAAAAAAAACCAAAATTAAATAAATCAAAATAAAAACTACCATATTGTACTAGACTTACCCTTCTTGTATTGTTAGATGACATCATGCCTATATGATGAGACAAAGTTAAAAAAAATAATGTAGGCATCATGGCAAAGCACTATCAATCTCAAAATAATACATATTGCAAACCGCATTTGAAACTTAAAATAAAACTAAGGATAAGGGGAACTCTTATATAGGGTTTTCAATGTCTGGACATGCTTATTGCAAACTTCCCTTGCCAAAATTAAAGCATATTTGGTCATGTATGAATGAGTTAAAGCCTATTCATACTAGTTTGGGGTGGTTTTTTTTTTGTTGTTGTTGTTGTTGTTGTTGTTGTTGTTTGTTTTGGTTTGGTTTTATTATAGCATAGGTGGGAAAAGAGAGTTGTGAATAGTCTTAATCTTTGAGGCTTACACTCTAGAGGGCCTTGCATACCTAAGGTCACGGGCTGATGAGCAAACTAGAACAAATATGTTGCTTGAGTGACAGCCCCGTGCCCCCCAGCTCCTGAAGCATCCACATTGCATTATATTGTTGACGTAACAATGGCTGTGGGGGCAACCAATGTGGAGGCAGGAACTTGCCTAGGGTTTCAGCCTGCCTGCAGAAGATAAGGCAAGTGGAAAGAATGGTGTTAAGCAATCCCCTTTTATGCTCTTTCTCAATGCTTCTTCTGTTCCCTCTGTTATAGCCCCTTTGAAGTTCAAGTTGGCCCTGAAGCAGGCATGCAGAAAGTCCGTGCCTGGGGCCCTGGTCTTCACGGTGGCATTGTTGGCCGATCAGCAGACTTTGTGGTGGAGTCCATTGGCTCTGAGGTCGGGACTCTGGGTAAGTGGAGGCAACTGCCCAACCACTTCTGTAAGGCTAAGGATAACACAGTACCTAGTGTTGGAGCTTCATGTGATCTCCTGGCCTCCTGACTACACAAAGCCTTCTGGATGCTGTGGAATTCTAGTTCTTATATTCCTTTTTGCTTTCAGTTGCCCAATGCCTATGACAATAGTGATTGTTTTACTGATCAGTTCCCTAAGTGGGGGTGGGTGGTATGCTAAACAGTATATAAAACATCATAGGTAAGGATTGGCTATTGACACTTAAATAAAGGAGTTGGTTAATTTTGCTGACATTTGAAGAAGTAAATATATTATTTGGAGCATAACTGAATATATTTTAGGTGCTTGACAAAACACATGATCATTATGGATTAGAAGCCAACAAACTTTTTCTAGAAAGGGCCACATGACCAGTATTTTTACCGTATATTCTACATGATCTCTATTACAGTTATGTGACTTTGCCATTGTGGTTTTAAAGCAGTCATCAAGAAAATACATATGGCCGGGCGGTGGTGGTGCACGCCTTTAATCCCAGCACTTGGGAGGCAGAGGCAGGCGGATCTCTATGAGTTCGAGGCCAGCCTGGTCTACAAGAGCTAGTTCAGAACAGGAACCAAAAGCTACGGAGAAACCCTGACTCAAAAAAAAAAAAAAAAATGAGGAAGAATGCCTATATTCCTGTAAAACTCTTTATATAGAAATATTGACCAGTGAGCTATAGTTTACTGGCCCCTGTTTTGGGAATAACAATAAGCAAAAGAGGGAAAATAAGAAATTACATATAATTTCCACTAGTAGAAAGAGTAATCATTTTGGTATATACTTCTAGTCTAAGGTAGTAGTTAAACTTTTAATCTCTTCTTGGACTTTTTTCCTAAACACACAGATGTATCTTTATATCCTTATGCCCCACATGAGTGGATGTAATTCCTTCATTTCCCATGGCTTCTATGCAATTTTGTTGTATTTCAGCCTCTTCTTGAGCTCTCAAATTACTTCCAAGATATTATTATATCAAAACAATGTTGAGTGCAAAACCTCACTTAATTCATTCATGTGAAAATTCAGAAATGAGTTTAGACAAACAAGTATTGGTTTAAGACTTTTGGCATATGTTGCTCTATGTTCAAAAAAAAGGGTTTTCTGGTATGTACCCTTGCCCTAGGTACGTCTCTTTCCTACCCTTCTTCATGTTACCTGAAAACCAGAAATATATCCAGTCTAACCCTTCTACCCCTAGTCAAGACCCAGTGACCTTGGATTTGTGGAAAAGGGACTTGGTTTCCGGGAGGCAGAGAGAAGGAGATGGTAGTAGCACATAGAATAGATAATTCTCACCATGTGTAACCAGGAAAGCCCTTTTATTCCATCCCTCAGGGTTTGCAATTGAAGGCCCCTCCCAGGCAAAGATAGAATATGATGATCAGAATGATGGATCGTGTGATGTCAAATACTGGCCCAAGGAGCCTGGTGAATATGCCGTTCACATCATGTGTGATGATGAGGACATCAAGGACAGCCCATACATGGCTTTCATCCACCCTGCTACCGGAGACTACAACCCAGATCTAGTAAACACTCACACCCTTCTTTTACCCCTTCTCCCCTATGGCAGAGAGCAATGGGTTAGATCTTAGGGCAGAAGTGGCCCTCTCAGAACTTCCAGGATGTTGGGAAAGTAATGGACCTCTCTGACTCTTGACATTGTTCTTCATAAACTAGGAATGGTAGTGTCTGCTCCCAGAGCTTCTGGGAAAATTCGAGGATATGCCTGTCAAGTGGAAGAGGCTCCTCTTGCCACTTACAATGGCTATTGGCCAGCTATCCATAGAGTATCATCAATGAGCTAATTTGTTGCACTCTTGGGCCCATGGTTAGTTCTTTGCTCTGTGGTGACTGCAACCTTCAGTGTTTCCTCAAAGTAGGAAACTTGAAGCCAGCCACAGCTAAAGATCTGCCCCAGATACAAAAGTTCTTTCTCTCATTTCAGAGTAAAGGCAGAGAGTCTGGGTTAGTTCGAATTTTGTTTTAGAGTATTTTCTCCTTTGTGAACATCTACTAGTGGTATTTATTTTTAAGTTACAGCTTTCTTTGGCATTTTACTTCCTATAGCAATGCTCAGTTAAGCACCAGGCATTTTGTGTACTCCCCTCTCCATCCCATCCTTTGACACAGGGGAAGAAACATTATTTGGTTTTTGCTTCAGGTCCAAGCATATGGGCCTGGTTTGGAGAAATCTGGTTGCATTGTCAACAACCCAGCCGAGTTCATTGTGGATCCTAAGGATGCTGGAAAAGCTCCCTTAAAGATAATGGCTCAGGTAAGTTTCCGGGGCCACTTGCACTTGTCAGGTGGAAGGTGTAATGTCACGTTCTCAGTGCATCTGGTCCTCGGCTTCCTTATCCACACACTGAGAGTAATAGCAGTGTCCTACAGTGCAATGTGAGGACTACGTGAGACTAACATAATGCAGGACATTTTTCATACATGTGATTCATGCTCTATAAAAATGATTGTTTGTTTAAGATTTCTCTGTAATGTCTTTCAGTTTGTCTTAGTCTACTTAATTTCTAATAGGGTTGTGAACAAAATTCAGATTATGCTTATCTGAGTTATTTAAAATTAGCCAAAGGACTTAAACTCAAGAATTGAAATTACATGCTAAGTGGCACTGGCTTTAGGCTGGCGAGATTATAGCATTTACTCTTAGTAATTACAAGTAAATAAATGGAATTAGGCGCAGCAACATGTACCTGATTCCTAGTAATTGGGAGGTCCATGGTAGGACATTAAAATCATCCTGAGTAAGCTAGTGAGACCTGTTTTATTTGTGGGAATATTTGGTTTTGTTTGTTGTTACCTATAGCCTGTGTATAGGGAGTGTATAGCATGCTGTGGTTGCTGTATAATAAGTTAGTGGTATTTTGGCCATCCCTAGAAGCCACGATGGTCGCTTTTTGGTGAAGACATTGTGGGGACCACCTTTGCTCAGGTTTTGACTGGCTCTTTTGCAGGACGGGGAAGGCCAGCCTATTGACATCCAGGTGAAGAATCAGATGGACGGCACATTTGCCTGCTCATATACCCCAGTGAAAGCCATCAAACACACCATAGCTGTGATCTGGGGAGGTGTGAACATACCACACAGCCCCTACAGGGTAGGTTGTGAAGTTTATTCTAATTGTATGAAAAAAAAAAACCTGGGTGTATATTGAGTCTGGGCCTTGTGTAGTAGATGGCTAAGGCAGACGTATAGAAAGAACCCATTCTGGATAGGTCTTGAAAAGAGACTTGGGCTGACGGGGCAAAATACTCTAGATTGACAAAACGGCCATTTCTAGTCTTATGCTTGAACCTAAGGGAAGTAATACTTTTTATATAGATTTATTTCCTGGGTTCACATCTTTTCCAGGTCAACATTGGTCAAGGGAGCCATCCCCAGAAGGTCAAAGTGTTTGGACCAGGTGTGGAGAGAAGTGGTCTGAAGGCTAATGAGCCTACGCACTTCACCGTGGATTGTACAGAGGCTGGGGAAGGTGAGATCAGACTTCATCCACCCCCATCATTATCACTCCTTGAGAAGAACACCCTTACAACATTTGGAGGGCAGTGAACTTTGAACTAGGAAGTAACCCATTTTAGTATGCAGTTGTTTACCCATGAGCTTTGTTCGTTGCTTGGTAATTATCTTAGTGCATTCTTTTCCAAAAACGCTGATTTATCACCTTCCCTTTCTTGAGTTGGCTCTTGTGGGGTGTTAACCCGGGCTGGAGGAAGTGATTGTCTAAGACATGCTGCTGCCTGTAAGCTGGTACTCACTGAGCATGTCTGTCTTAGGTGATGTCAGTGTTGGCATTAAGTGTGATGCCCGCGTGCTAAGTGAGGATGAGGAAGATGTGGATTTCGACATTATTCACAACGTCAATGACACATTTACAGTCAAATATGTGCCCCCTGCTGCTGGACGATACACCATCAAGGTTCTCTTTGCATCTCAGGTATGTGTCAGGGTCTAAGAGGCACAGAGAAGGGTGAGCCCTGCGCTTTTAGGCCACCTGTGTACGTATCCCCTGAGATAGCAGCTGAGAGAGATGTTTTGAGAGCTGTGTTCAATTTCTCTATTTTCTTAAAACCAGAAAGAGGAGGCTAAGCTAAATTCTCACTTTTTTCTCTCTCAGTGGTTAAAAGGACTCTAAGCAGAGACTGACTTGTTAAAAACATTCACTAACCTTTTGATTGAAGAATTAGGCAACTTCTAGATGTGCCCCACTTTGACCTTTTCGCAGTAATAACTCTGGTCTCTGCCCTTAAGCTTTTATACCAAAAGCTTTTTGAAATGATCATGGTGTTCCTGTAAGGAGCACTCTGAAACTAGGTATTTTGAAATTCTACTGATCAAACTTAACTGTATAAAAATTCGGAAGCTCGGGAGAATAGCCTGTGCTTCAAGTTAATGATCTTAAGTCGACATGGTCTAATTAATTTATTCTTTTATTCTGACAGCCTGTAAATTCTTTTTGAAGAATTGTGCTCACTCTTTCTGATTACTTCCTTGAAGCCCTTACACCTCCACCCACAGCTCTCCCTGGAGGACATTTCCTATCTCCTTACCCTGTATTGTGTTGGCTTTTACTTTATTTTGAGTAGTTTTTTTTTTTATCCTTAGCCCCCAACATCTGGTGTTAAAGACCCAAGGGTGTTTTTACTATTAGGGTTCCAGATGTGCACCTGTGTGTGCAGACTTCACCTACAATAATGGAAGTTTCTCATCACTTGTTAAAGTGGGCATTAGGGCAGCCTTTATCCATTGTTTTTGGGCAGAAGGTTAAGCTCTGAAGATTCCCTAGGGGCCTCCTTTCTCAGACGTGTCTTTGCTTCAGGAAATCCCTGCCAGCCCTTTCAGAGTCAAAGTTGACCCTTCCCACGATGCCAGCAAAGTGAAGGCAGAAGGCCCGGGGTTGAGTCAAGCAGGTAAGACTGTGATGGGTAAGGCTGCCTTGATCTCTCTGCACTGTCTAGACCTCGAGGGACTTCTCTTCAGTGAAGGGCTCTGATGTGGCAGGAACAATGTGTCCCTGGCCGCTGCTGAGGAGCGGTGCTGTTGAGCCTGTCAGACTGGTTCTAAAAGTGAAACCTCTCCGGCCTCTGTCTCCCCCTTCCCTGTGTCCTTCCAGGTGTGGAAAATGGGAAGCCAACCCACTTCACCGTGTATACCAAGGGGGCTGGGAAAGCACCGCTCAACGTGCAGTTCAACAGCCTCCTTCCTGGTGATGCAGTGAAGGATTTGGACATCATCGATAACTATGACTACTCACATACTGTTAAATACACCCCAACCCAGCAGGTACGCTTCCTTCTTGTCCCTTGCTTTTCTGGCCAGGCATTTCCCTCCCGGTGCTGTGCTGTGCATGGCATGGGAATGATCAGTGCATGTGGTGTTACTGCACAGTGTGTGCTCTCGGGAAGAAAGAAACCCCGAGGGTGCTATGGGCTTCCCAGAGAAGTAGGAAGGTAGCCCCACATCTCTACCTCAGTGTGGGGTTTGATCAGAGAAGCACTGAGTTCTTATATAAAGAATCTATCCAGTCTACCTTCTTATGCTCAACCCCACCCCCACCCTATTTCACTGCTTCCCAACCTGATTAATTATGTAAAAAAAAATGGTCCCTCACCTGCAGTTTCCCTTGTGGGCTGTTTCATGTCGTTTAGTTTTTTAATGAGGTGTTTTAGAGGGATCTTTTCTCAATGAGCCTATTCAGCTTTTAACCCCTAAGGTCCAAAGCCCACTATTTAGGGCCACAAATTGCTCCCTATTTCAAAGTGCAGGAATTCTGAGGAATCTTGCTGTCTAGGCAGATTTATTTGTTATTTTATACATAAGGGTCTAAAAGCTACCCTTCCATACAACTTTATGTCTGTTATTTTTAAATTCATTCTTTTCATAACAAAATTGCCTGCTACACTTGAGAAGCATACGTCGCATTTATGGTGCTGTGCAAGCATCACCCCCATTCATCTTCCCCACACTCCTTTCTTGCAAAACTGGAATTCTGAACCCCTTGCATTTGCTTAGAATTAAGCTTTTGCTTCATGTTCACACCTCCAGAGTCTGGATAGCAGATATTTTGGCAGGAAAGTCTGGATTTTAATACTCATGCTTAGTGTTGTATAGTCATTCTAAGCTCTGAGATGCCGTCATCATTCTGAGAAGGAGGAAGCCCCCTTTGTTAATAAGCCATTTGCAGGACAAGATTGTACAGTCGTCAGACACAGTGCTCAAGCCTTTCTCTGCCAGGGCCCTCTCAGCATGGGGCTACCAAGGGTCAAGTGGGGAAAAGTAGGGGTACAGTAAGAATGGGATGTGTGTGGCTAGCCTTCTTGCTTTGGGGTTACACATCCTTAGAGATAGTATCTTTTCTTTGGAACTTCCCTGACAATGGGGAAAATTCTCTGGGATAAGATCTGAGTACAACATTTATAGGAATGTGGCCTCTTACCTCCAGATTTTCTTCTTCCCAAGTACTTTGAAGAAGTCCCACTGAAAGGTTCTTTTTTTTACTAATAGTAAAATGAACACATTTATAGATGATGTATTCTTTTCCCTTGTTGGAAAACTCAGTAATTATTAGCCCTCAGTTTCTTCTCACTGATGGTTCTGAGAACTGGTGGGACCTTAGGCTGGGAACTTGGCAAGATCTTTGCTGCAAGTTCTCTGCATTCCTGGGGAGAAAGTACCAAAAAGCATGGTCATGAACCCAAGGTCCTTTTCTGAACACTTTGTGACTTAGCTTCATTTTCCATCTATCTGTCATATTCTTTGTCTTTTGGATGAGTCTTTTAAATTGCAGGTACCAGGATAAAAGTCAGGGTTTGACTTGAACCCACTAAAAACAAAGTAGATCCCTTGCCCTATGTGTACCCAGCTGCCAATCAAGATGCATGTCAAGAGCTTAAGTCAAGTCTTATCAGGTTTGAAGTGATGCTAGAGTAGGAAGCACTTTACTTCAGCATGCTTCTGAGGTCAAGTTCATATAGTTCTCTGGTGGCAGCAGCTTTGAGAGCTGTTAGTATGCTAAGAGCCTCTCAGGGCTGTGTTATGTCCAAGGAACCTAGTGGAGTCTTGGTGTTAATGTTACTGTTGTAGACATTTTGTGGAGTTCTTCTCGTAGGCTGTGTAGAGCAATCCTCATAGTTCCATCATTTCTCCTATGGCAAAGGAAACATGTAGCATGTCTCCTCCAGAACTGTGAGCTACCCAAGTGCCTTATTGTTCTATTGTTGTGGAACGAAACTGTCACCTAGGCAACCCACAGAAGAAGTCTTAATTGGGGGCTTGCTTACGGTTTCAGAGTGTCAATCCATGATGTCGTGGTTGGGAACATGGCTCAGGCAGGCAGGCAGACATGGCACTGGAGTAGTAGCTGAGAGCTTACATTCTGATTCCCAGGCAACAGGCATAGAGAGGGTGAAACTGGCCTGGCAAGGACTTTTGGAACTTCCAGGCCCACTCCCAATGACATACCTCCTCCAACAAGGTCGTATCTCCTAATCCTTCCTAAATAATCCACCAACTAAGCCGGGCGGTCGTGGCGCATGCCTTTAATCCCAGCACTCGGGAGGCCGAGGCAGGCGGATCTCTGAGTTCGAGGCCAGCCTGGTCTACAAGAGCTAGTTCCGGGGGGGACAGGCACCAAAGCTACAGAGAAACCCTGCCTTGAAAAACCAAAAAATAATAATAATAATCCACCAACTAGGGATCAAGCATTCCAATACATGAACCTATAAAAACTATTCTCATGCAAACCTCCACACCAAGGTAGGATAGCATGTCCTGCATGCATCTTCCCATCCCCAGGCCCAAGGACTAGACCTAGTGCTGTAGGTGTTCCCTTAGCTCAGGCTTCTTATTAACTCTTATAACTTATATTAGCCCATAGTACTTGTCTGTGTTAGCTGTGTGGCTTGGTACCTTTTTCAGCAAGACAGTCACATCTTGCTTGATCTGTGTCTGGCTTCCTGATGACTACAGGCTGAACCTTTCTTCTTCTCAGAATTCTCCTGTTCTTGTTGCCCCACCTCTACTTCCTGCCTGGCTGCTGGCCAATCAGCATTTTATTAAACAAATACAAGAAACAAATCTTTACAGGGTAAAACCATTGTTCCACAGCAAACCCCCCCCCTTTTTTTTTCAAAACAAGAACTCTGAATTGAATCTTCCATGTTTAGCTTTCTTCCTGATCATTATCCATACAACTTGTAACTAACCCTCTAAACAAAGAAAAACATCCATAATCCATTTT
The DNA here is from genome assembly GCF_950005125.1 of Chionomys nivalis. NCBI lineage: Eukaryota > Metazoa > Chordata > Mammalia > Rodentia > Cricetidae > Chionomys > Chionomys nivalis. The sequence goes on along the minus strand of NC_080090.1, from coordinate 51,399,886 downwards.
GGGGGGAAATGTGGGCATAGTTTTCCAGGATACTTCTGCTGATTGGGGGTGCTGATAATCTTATGGGGACCTAAAGAAAACCGTATGGTCAAGTTCTGAATGGAATATTCTGTGAGGCTTGATTATCTCAGCCAACAGTTTTGAAACTGTTCTGGATGCAGAACTCAAAGGAAACTCCAACAGAGGTCCTCTGAAATGTTGGAACATCTGGACTCTGCTCCTATTGGAGATTCTTCAGGGTGTCTTCCTTGATCAAACCTGATTTTTCTTAGCCCAGAATGAATCCACAACCTCTCATTTCCTTTGGAAACAAAAGCAAAAACCTCTTCTCCAAATTAACATACATTTTGACTTAAATTTTTAAGTCAAAGCATTTTCAAAGTATACATATGTTGGATTAATCCAGCAGCATTTATAATTAAATATCTTTTAGCAGCTTTTGTTCCTTCCTCAGCCATCAAACAATTTAAAGACAACACAATAACATACAGCATCCAGACCCTCTGTGTATTTTTCATCTTTATGTGGCTTTATTTTAAACTCTATTTCTTTTGTTTTTATTTTTAATTTTTGGCTTTTTGAGACAGGTTTCTTTGTGTATCTTTGCTGTCCTGGAACTCACTCTGTAGACCAGGCTATCCTTGAACTCACAGAGATCTGTGTGCCTCTGCCTCCTAAGTGTTGGGATTAAAGGTATGTGCCACCACACCCAATACTCACTTTCTTTTTTATTTTAAGGACTTGATCCTTTTTCTTTTCTCTCCCAAGTCTACATATATTTTTAAACACATTGTAAACCATTTAGAGGTTTTCTTTATTTGAGTCTTTATTGTACATCTCTCTTTTTCTGACCACATGAATCTTTAATTTACTAAGCAATATGACTAGGATTAAAGCCGTGCTTTGATGGCTGGATCCAGCCCATTCTTTAGCTTTCTGAGAGTCTAGCCTCATGGCAGAGGTACTGACTGGAATCATGTTTATTGCCACAACACTATAGAGTTTCAAGGTCCCTGACACCACCAAGAAGCAAGCTGTCGGCAATTCATAAACACCATTTAAGTGTTTGGTGGCAGGGCCTCTTTTAAAAAGCTGCAAATTTTTGCAGCTAAAGCTGAGTCAGGAAGTCTCTCTTAAATGAGATGCACTTGCCTCTAGCAAAGAGAGCAAACCCAAGAAATTGCTGCTACCAAGAAGCCATGCTTAACACTGTTATTTTGTGTCTAGAAATTACTCCCCAGGCTCTCTCAGGTTTTCTGTGGATGCAGTTGTCTACACGTTGGACACCATTTGTTGATTAGGAGCTAAATGAAGAAAGGGCAAATGATTGTGTGCCTGTATTCACAAGCATAACTGGCCTAGGAACATTATAATCTGGCAGAGGAGTTGAGATACACAGCCTGTATCTCATTCCTGGGAGGAACCCAAAGCACCCCAGAGTAGGTGAAGGAAGGTGTACCAGTAGGCTTTGCTGTGGGCTAAAGTTACGATTCCCAGGCCATTCAGAGTGCTGTTCCCTGTGTGGAGAAAGGGGCATGCTTTGGGAGCTAATGGCCACAGGCATGCCTTCTTACGATGAATTTTTGGAGCTGCTAGGCAGCTGTTGATGTATGTGGAGAGGCATGGGTATATCAAGGACTAGATTATGGAATTCCTCCTCAGAATGCAGGTCATACTTCTGAGGAGCTAAAGTCCTATATGCCTTGACTGCTATCTTCTGTTCTGTGTTAGTCTCTGAATGACAGTTTGCAGGGACTTGCCTGCAGTGGACAATTAACGCGAATGGTTGGATATGTCCGTTATGATACAGTTTTGTCTTCAAGGAGTGGGCATGGTAGGTGGGACTTCAGGATTCTCCCAGAGGTCACAGAGAGCCCCAGTCTTGCCCAGTGACATTGCTTGTCTGCAGTCTCTTAGTCTCAAGTGGCTTAGACTTCTCACCCAGACCTCCTGCTGTGTTGTGTCAGGGTTAAGCCATGGTGGTGGTGGTGGTGATGGTTTCTCTCAGGAGACTCTGAAGTGGAGGAGCCTGTAGAAGGCTCTGCTGCTCTGTCTTGTAAGCTGTCACGTCTGTGTCTTACTACTGTGGGATATTTTGTTTGTTTTTCTAGAATAAAGGTCGGATCTCAGAAGCATGTAGGGAGGAACAGAAAAAACTTTTGCAGGCAGCTACACCTTGGTATAGCACACAGGTGGTCACTGCCTTAGACAGTCCTAGGGGGCCGGGAAGGTACTGTTTGTTCTTAGCTTGGCCTCCAAAGAAACTGAAAATGCTTAGGAATTGGAAGTGTAAGTCTCCAAGACTACCCACACCCACCCCTTAAGATTGTTTAAGGCAAAGTTCATTTCCTATCTGAGTTGTGCTTTGCTTTTGCGAGTGGAAATGAAGCATACTTTGTTTTATGAGCTGGGCGGGCTTAACAGGAAGGGGACTTTTCTCTTACTCTAGCACTTTAAGGATGTGACCAGAAAACATACTGGGGTGTCGAGAGCTTTATTACTAAGGTCCCTAGTTAGCCTTGAGGCCTCACCCCCAAAGGAGTTTGAAGCTAATGGGAAATGGAGGCTCAGGAGAACTGACATTGTTGGGAATATTGCAGCGACTGCATAACAAACCCGTGTTTCTTTAGGCGTTAGAGGAGACCTTTCTTCTCCCTTGGCTGGCTCCCAGCTGTGTTGAATTTGACCTATGCACATTTTAGCATGAAATGTTAGACCCTTAAGGTAGGCCAGTTGGTTTTGTGCACCGAATTAAGACTCCTGGAAAATAGTTATTCCCCCTTCATTGATGCAGCCATCCCTCCTCCCCTTGGCTCTCTTTCCCTTCTTTAGTTACAGAAAGAATGTGAGAAAATATACATCCAGCCAAAAGCTACACCCTTTTAACACTTGACTGGTGACAGCTTTTAGGAGGGCCTGTGTGCCAGAGAGCCTGGATTGTCTGGGGACTCTTCTCGCTCTTCTACATACTTGGTTATTCCTGGATGTAGAGGCACATGTGGTGAGAGGAAGCCAGCAGTGAGTTGGCTCAGGACCTGTGGACAGAGAACAAAAACTGCATGGTTGTGCTGTGTGTGCCTCTGCAGCCACCAGGGCTTCCAGCAAGGGAACCCGCCAGTCTTCCAGTACAGTATGCCTTCACACAGCTTTTCTTTCCGTCACTCTAATTCTGGTGAAGTAGTAGTTAGTGTCTATGTGCTGATCTAAGGATGCTCCTATGTATGGCCCAGTGTCCCAAAAACTGATTGCCAAGTATTGAAAGAACTGGTTCTCTTGGTTTAGAGGCTCCAGGTCCAATGCTGTACATGGCTGAGGTTGGCTTGTGTCATGGTGCGCGGTGCTCTGGCAAAGCCAAGAAGTAAAGGTTTGGGTTCCATGGTGTGAATCCAGCATGAGGTTACCAAGTGTGTGTGATAGGAGCATGTTCCATCACCTCTCTGAACAAGGAAGGTCTTCTTGAAAAGAAGGTGGTAACAAGAACTACTCCTTAAGACTGTTTTGTGATTTCTTTGTTCCTTCCTTCCTTCCTCCCTCCCTTCCTTCTTTCCTTCTTTGTTTTTGGTTTTTTGAGACAGGGTTTCTCCGTGTAACAGTTTTGGCTATCCTGGAACTCTCTTTGTAGACCAGGCTGGCCTCAGACTCACAGAGATCCACCTGCCTGTGCCTCCAGAATGCAGGAGTTAAAGGTGTGTGCCACCACCAACCTGGCTCTATTTTGTGATTTTTTTTTTTTTTTTTTTTTTTTTTTTTTTTTTTTGGTTTTTTGAGACAGGGTTTCTCTGTGGTTTTGGAGCCTGTCCTGGAACTAGCTCTTGTAGACCAGGTTGGTCTCGAACTCACAGAGATCCACCTGCCTCTGCCTCCCGAGTGCTGGGATTAAAGGCGTGCGCCACCACCGCCCGGCCTATTTTGTGATTTTTGAATTGAGGAAATACATGAAAGTTCATAGCACGGGCCTGGCATTAATTCCCAGCTTATTGTCTCTGTTCCTAGATGCTTTTATTTTTTTTTTTATTGTTCTTGCCATGTGTTCCAAAGCTTAGAGAAGTATTTAAGATGTTTTCTGAAGCCACTAAGAGTCAAATTGTACCTATAGCTCGGTTGGTAGAATACTTGCCTGGCATACATGAAGCCATAGGTTAGATCCCCAACATTGCATTAACTAGGTGTCGTACCATACACTTATAATCATGGAGGATCGAAAGTTAGAGGAGCCTCTGCTGTATAGCAAGTTCAGAGCCAGCCTGGCATATATGAGAAACAAGAAAAATTAATTAAAAAAAAAAAAGAAAAATTAATTAAACTTGGTTAATGAATTCAAGCTCACTATGGCCTTGGGAGGAATGAAGGTTCTGGAGGGCAGTTTAGTGCGAAGTGCACTAACGTGTAATCCTTTTCTCCCTTTCATTTCAGGGTAACATGCAGGTTTTGGTGACGTACGGTGGTGATCCCATTCCTAAGAGTCCTTTCACCGTGGGTGTTGCTGCTCCACTGGATCTGAGCAAGATAAAAATCAATGGACTAGAAAACAGTAAGTGTCTAATAAGATCACTGGCAACCGGCAGCTGTGACTACTATTACATGGAGTTTTCAGAAAGACTGATTCTGTCTTAGAGAGATGTTGCAGTAGACATACTTAGGTTTGAATGAGAGCTGTGCTCTTCTGCGACATGTGTGCCACTTACACATACCAGGTTTAGACTCATGGCAGTATTCTAAAAAAATTAAATGAGGTAATAATACAGAAAATGTAGTCAGCTCTCCGTAACTGCTGATGTTACCACAGGAAGTTTTCATAAAGAGAGAAGCTAAAGAATGTTATTTTTGGATGAGAGTCACACTGTGCCAACCATCTTGGGCATCTGAATTACATTAAGGTCAATGGTTATGCATAGAAATCAACTTCTTGGCACTTAGAAACCATAACCTTCCCCTTCTGTTTTCCCCCTTTAGCTTGGTATGTATCTTACGTCATTTTATATTGTTATAAAAACATTATAACATCATTTTATTTTTGTTAAAATTTAAAAGTTGGGTTTTGTTTGGTTTTTTTTATGGTACTGAAGCTATAGAGAGCCCAGGCAGGGCCTTGTACATGCTAGGCAAGCACCCTGTCATTGAGCTGGATTTCCAGCCCTTTAATGTTTTCTATCGTTGTTGTTGTTGTTGTTATGGAAAACTTCAAACATAAAGAGAATAGTACAGTATGAGTACCAACATGCTTACTTATGCTCACTTGGCTTCCACACACACTCTTAAAGTAATTATATTCGAGGAATATATAAGCCCATTTTTTTCATCAGGCAGCTCTTACATAAGTGTCTGATCTTTTGACATTGCAAAATGATGTTACCATTTACAGAATTCACTTTCATGACCCATACAGTTGAGGTTTTGTTGTTGTTGTTGTTGTTGTTATTGTTTTTAGTCTCAATGTTTTTTAAGTGAGGTTAATGATTTTGGTATCTGTCCTAGGCAGAATGTGGCTGCATATAACCTGCAAGTTGATGGCTGGATATGCCCGATCCTGCTTGCTACAGTTAACCAAAGTTCTGAGAGTTAGCTGATGCATTTTAAAAACATCTTTGGGTTTTAAATAAGGTCTTGCATATTACTTTCACACCCTCCTGCATCTATCCATATAGATGTATCCAGAGAAAACACTTGGTAGTATCTATTTTGCATTGAAGTTATCCTGTCCTGCCTATAGACTTTGTCCTGTGCTACTCGTTGAGATCAGTGATACATTTTGGAAGTCATGATGCAATTCAGTCTTCATTAGTATTAACTGCTTGGAGAGTCCCAAACTGGATATCCCTCAGCGTTGTATGCTCACATGATTTCAGGACACCTAGTCAGTGGGACAAGTCTGCATACCTGGTGTGTGTACGCCAGACTAACCTCCTCCGAGAGTCCCGTAAAGTCCCAACTGGCCTTCAGTGAGAACCTTCATTGGTTGTGTCCTGCGTGCACTTTTGTACTAGGCTAGCTCACATTCTGGAAGCTGTTAAGTGAGTCTCTGCTGGCTTTTGTGGCTGGGACAAAAGGCTGTCAGCATGCGACAGCCACTACTCAGATACTTCATATGTTCCCTTTGTTCTTCTTTTCCTGGGTCATCAAGTTTTGACTGCAGGAAAGGAAAAACATGGAAAGCCTCTGCCCTGTTGGGACATAGAACTTGTGGGCTGCTGTGCTGGCCCTGGCAGGCGCCTCCATGTCCCCAGAGTTAAGATTTGCCTGATTGAGGCAGGGTCCTATATGGCCAGTGCTTTTGTTTTGGTTGAAACCCTTTCCTTGTTTCTGTCAAAACAACACCTGGGGTTCCTACAGCCTTGCCTTGTAAAGACTGTTTCAAGATTTATTTTCATTATTTTAAAATTTAATTATGTGTATGGGGCATTACATGCACATGAGTACAGGTGCCTGTGCAGTCTGGAAGACATTGTCCATCTCCTGGAGCTGTAATTACAGGCATCTGTGGACTGCCTTGTGTGGGGGCTGGGAACTCCAGTTTCTGCAAGAGCAGTCTGTGCTTCTAACCATTGAGGTTACCTTCTTTAATATGCAAGAGTTTGCTATGTGACCCAAAGACCTGACCAGCTATGTGACTTCTGCCTTCTTGTGGGTGGGGATGGTAGTAGGGTTGAATTTTCTGTCAGGAGTTAAAAATATTGACTTATTAAGGGTGAGTTTCCATGTAAGATTATTACCATAAGGAAGTGAAGAAGCGGGCAGTGCTGGATTGTACTGTAATTATAATCTATCATCAAAGCAGACCATGGGGTTAGATAAATTTGATTCCTAGCTTTGTGATCTGCTAGATATGTTATCCTAGAAAAGTTAATTAACCTCAGAGCCTCAGTTTCCCTGTCTGTAAAGGCCACTTGTTCTTAATAAACAACCCATAGAACTAGTATGTACATAGGAGACCATGTACAATATTTGTGACTGACATGGAAATTGTGTTTAGTAAATGCCTGTTATTGTCAGTGCTAGTGACGCACTGTGTTGTGCGTATGCCAGTTGTTGAGGCTTAAATGTTGTTGTATTACTCTTGCTTCTCCTCCTTACATCAGTCATTATTTCCTGTGGCAACTGAGGTAGAAGCCCGTGTCCAGTGTGTTACCTTTACCTTGTTCTCGCTTTCTTTGCTGCTGACAGGGAGCAGCTCATCACTTCACCTTGTCTCCCTTTCCACAGGAGTTGAGGTTGGGAAGGATCAGGAATTTGCCATTGACACTAAGGGGGCAGGAGGCCAGGGCAAGCTGGATGTGACAATCCTGAGCCCTTCTCGGAAGGTTGTGCCGTGCCTGGTAGCACCAGTGGCCGGCAAGGAGAGCAGTACAGCCAAATTCATCCCTCGGGAGGAGGGGCTGTTTGCTGTAGACGTCACCTATGATGGACACCCAGTGCCTGGAAGCCCCTATACTGTGGAGGCCTCACTACCACCAGATCCCACCAAGGTCAGTTTGGGTGTTGCCCTATTGTTGCCAGAGATGATTTGGAGTACTACCTGAGAAAGATACGGGAAAGTCTCTCTGATGTATGTGAACTCTCAATGGCTGACAGACATTCTGCAATTCAGGGTGCCTGGTTCCCTTAACAGTTGAACCATCCTCTCCTGTTTCCTCTGTTTGCAAAACTCAGGTGAGAGAGTCCTTTATGTGTTGGTTAGCGTAACAATGTACATAGCCAGTAGTCAGCCCATAGGGATAGGCAAGAATGTAACGGCCTCAGCCCAGTGTCCATTACACAGATGGAGTTCATCCTACAGAACCTATCCTAGCAGACAAAAGTATGTTATCCTTAGTCCTAGTCTTCTCCATTCAAATGACTTGGGGATATTTCCAGTGGTCCGAAAGGCACGAATTCTATAGTTATCTCTTCCAAAACACAGTTTTATTATGTAAGATTTATTGATGGATCTGTAGCAACCCAAACTGCTATACCTTCTTGAAGCCCCAACCAAGCAAACGTGTGTGTGTGTGTGTGTGTGTGTGTGTGTGTGTGTGTGTGTGTTAGTCAAGATGTTAGGGTCTCACATCCAACCCTGTGGTTCAGAAGAGGCAGGGCAAAGTATGAAGCATTAGGGCAGACCTACCACCTTACCACTAGTCCTATGCTAAGGACTCTTTCTATCCTACCTGTTCTTTTGAGAGGCTGGATTGCATTCTTGGACCCTGACTGATGCATGTATTAATGTGTGCATGTACATGACCACCAACCCCAGGGCTATGGGATATTTAACTGATGTGTGCTTTTATGTGATTTGCGGTCACAAGTGTTAGAAATATGGCTGACTGGGTAGCCATAGCAGCTATAGATAGGATTTGACTTTTATTCTTTGTTCAAACAGGTGAAGGCCCATGGTCCTGGCTTGGAAGGAGGTCTTGTAGGCAAGCCTGCTGAGTTCACCATTGACACCAAAGGAGCCGGAACTGGAGGTTTGGGTCTAACCGTGGAAGGTCCATGTGAGGCCAAAATCGAATGCTCCGACAATGGTGATGGCACCTGCTCCGTCTCTTACCTTCCCACAAAACCTGGAGAATATTTTGTCAACATTCTCTTTGAGGAAGTCCACATTCCTGGCTCTCCCTTCAAAGCTGACATTGAAATGCCATTTGACCCCTCTAAGGTTGTGGCATCAGGACCAGGTCTAGAACATGGGAAGGCGGGTGAAGCCGGACTTCTTACTGTTGACTGTTCAGAAGCAGGGCCCGGGACTCTGGGCCTGGAAGCTGTCTCAGACTCAGGGGCGAAAGCTGAAGTTTCTATCCAGAACAACAAAGATGGTACCTACGCGGTGACCTATGTACCCCTGACAGCTGGCATGTACACTCTGACCATGAAGTATGGTGGTGAGCTTGTACCACATTTCCCCACCCGGGTCAAGGTGGAGCCCGCCATAGACACTAGTGGAATCAAAGCCTTTGGACCAGGCATAGAAGGAAAGGGTGAGTCTCCAGAACAAACTCCACTAGCTGCCAGGGGTCAGGTTCTCACCTATAGCCTCTGCCTCGTGGGGGTAAGGGAACAATAAAGGAAAACGGGGCTCGCATTGTTTCCAGAGGTTGCACTCCACCAAGTCCCCATTTTTTTGTTTCTCCCTGGTAGATGAGCTAGCATTCTCTGATTTCCAGTTTGTGTGGAAAAGCCAAAAATCTTTGTTAATATTTTTGTCATGTCACTGGGACTTAGTTGGAGTTACATGATGTAAAATGTGTTAATAATATACAGAGGGCGGAGCTAGTCTGTCTTTGCCCATGTCCTGGGTCACTACCTTTGTTTTCGTTTTGGGACAGGGTCTCATTATGTAGCCTAGGCTGGTCTTGCACTCACAACTCCCTTGTTTCATGCTTTTGAGTGGCTAAAATTCCAGGCATGCACCGCTGCACCTGGCCTAATCCTCATCTTTGTGTGAGCAGTTTTGTTTCGCTTGGCCAAGTCTACCTTGACTTTCACAATCTGCGAAACCACTCTTAGAACACCGAATTTTACCTAATGTATTCCAGAGTGTGAATCTTCACGGGGTGGGGTCGGGGAGTCCTGTTTGGGCCCAAGGTTACACTTTTGTTTTTGTTTTTCAAGACAGGGTTTCTTTGTGGAGCTCTTGTTGTCTTGGAACTAGCTCTGTAGACCAGGCTGGCCTCAAACTCAGAGATCCTCCTGCCTCTGCCTTGCATGTGCCATCACTGCCCAGTAACGTTCTTACTATGTGATTGTTCAACAGATGTGTTTCGGGAGGCCACAACAGACTTCATGATCGACTCAAGGTCCTTGACCCAGGTTGGAGGTGACCACATCAAAGCTCACATTGCCAACCCCTCAGGGGCTTCCACTGAGTGCTTTGTCAAGGACAATGCTGATGGGACCTACCAGGTAGAATACACACCGTTTGAGAAAGGTGAGCCCTCCTCTCTGTGGCAATGACTCTTGTTCTGTGTGAGCTATGTTGGCCATTTGTTTAGCCAAGTCTACCACCTACCCTTGTACCTGACCCATTTTATTCAACCTGCCTCAGCAGAGAACAATGCACGTTACTTAGAAATGGAAAAGATACCCTCCCCAGAGGGGCCAGTGGCTATTCGATGCCTGCTTTATTGGCTATGGTGGTTTGAAAGAAAATGGCCCCCAAAGGGAGTGGCACTATTAGGAGGTGTGGCCTTGTTGGAGTAGGTGTGTCCTTGGTAGAGGAAGTGTGTCACTGTGGAGACAGGCTTTGAGGTCTCATATATGCTCAAGCCACGCCCAGTGTCTCAAACCACTTCCTGTTGCCTGTGAGTCAAGATGTAAGAACTCTCAGTTCCCTCTCTTCATGCTACCTTGCTTCCTGCCATGACGGAAAATAATGGCCTAAACCTCTGAACTGTAAGTGAACCACCACAATTAAATGTTTTCCTTTTTAAGAGTTGTGGTCATGGTGTCTCTTGGCAGCAATGGAAACCCTAATTAAACACTAGCTTTATGTTATATGTCGCTAAGCCCCAGCTCCGCCTGAGCAGATTGTTAGCATTTAACAATGTATCATTTGTGTACATTTTTTTTACAATTTTTTTTTAATCAGAAACTCATAAAGAGAAAAGGAAAGCACTTCTATCCCCTTTCTTGAATATATGATCCCATAAATATTCTATCCAACTTTCTTCAGATATTTGTAGATGCCTGGCTTTTCTATTTCCTGAATTTCCTGTGGTCTTTTAATGCCTGGATAGTGTTTTCTCAAATCAGAATAATCTGTCTAGGTTAACTGCGTTAAATACAAATTTAGTGCTCTTTTCAAGGTAGACATAGGTAGTTTGTATATTTAATATACAAATAATCTGTGGGGAGATAGAGGCAGATGGATTTCTGTGAGCTTAAGGTCAGCCTGGTCTACAGAGTGAGTTCCAGGACAGCCAGGGCTGTTATACAGAGAAAGCCTGGGGGGGGGGGGGGGGGGGAGATTATACTAATATTACCATTTTCTTTTCTTTTTTTTTTTTTTTTTTTTTTTTTTTTTTTTGGTTTTTCGAGACAGGGTTTCTCTGTGGTTTTTGGAGCCTGCCCTGGAACTAGCTCTTGTAGACCAGGCTGGTCTCGAACTCACAGAGATCCTCTGCCTCCCAAGTGCTGGGATTAAAGGCGTGCGCCACCACCACCCGGCCATTTTCTTTTTTAAAAGTGTGATTGTGTGAGTGCACACATGCGTGCGAGTTCGTGTATGCACATGCCCATGGAGGGCATTACAATCCCTTGAGCTGGAGTTAGAACTGATTGCTGATCGTAAGCCAACTAATGTAGGAGCTGGGAACTTTGCTAGGTCCACAGCGGGAACAATAATACATGCTTTTTGTTTCTTTGTTTTGGTTTTTGGTTTTGGTTTTTTGGGACATAGTTTCTCTGTGTAACAATCCTGGCTATCTTGGAACTCTCTCTGTAGGCCAGGCTGGCCTCGAATTCCCTGATACCCACCTACCAAGTGCTGGGGTTAAAGGCGTGCACCACCACTGCCCGGTGAAATGTGTGCTCTTAACCACTGAGCCACTGGTCTCCAGCCCTGTGTTGCTATGTTCTTCATCTACTCTTTTCAAATAGTAGTTGGTGTGCTATCTATAAAATATTAGATAAAAGCTCAAAGTAGTGACATTGTCTACAAGTACCATTTGTTGTTTGTTTGTGTTTGGACAGGTTCCCATGTAGTGGAGGTGACATACGATGATGTGCCGATCCCAAACAGTCCCTTCAAAGTGGCTGTAACTGAAGGCTGCCAGCCATCCCGGGTCCATGCCCAAGGTCCTGGATTGAAAGAAGCCTTTACAAACAAATCTAATGTCTTCACAGTGGTAACCAGGTAGGCAGTGATCTGGGATCAGAGTATTGATCCCTATGTAGTTAACCCAGAAAGAAAACAACAACAAAAAAGAGGTTCGTAAGTCTGAGACAGGAGAATTGCTCTAAGTTTGAGACCAGTCTGAGCTACAGAATGAGACCCTGTCTGTCTCAGGGGAGGAAAAAAGTTGTAGCTTTGCCCTACTTATGTGTCATGGTCTTTCAACTTCTGGTAAGATGCATTTTTAAAGACGTATTAAATGTTTTCTTGTGTCGAGATTGATGTTACAGAGAATGACCAAGTATACCTAAAAGTATACCAGAAATAATAATAATCAAGATGCCAAGCACACTAAGACTATAGCTAACCCTATATGTAAATGAAATATTCAAGACATTCCATTATATTAACTCCAAAGGGATATGATTGTAGATCAGTGGTAAAAACACAGGCTCAGTACTCTAACGTGCATCCCTGTGTTGTATTGGTTATTGTACCCTGTGAAATAAACAGTAAATACCGTTGAAGGCTAAGCCTGGGAAGGAGGAGTCAAGACTGGATATAGACTCTCTATGAAACTTCTGAGAAATCCTGGCCTGGAAGATATTGCCACATTGCTTGAGTCAGGTTAAGGAAATAGAATCATTGATAAAGGTTTTTTGGAGTGAATTCTGGCATGGACTGTTCACACTTCACCCTCCGCCTCTTGTCTTTCCAGAGGGGCAGGAATTGGTGGGCTAGGCATAACTGTCGAGGGGCCATCAGAGTCGAAGATAAACTGCAGGGACAACAAGGATGGCAGCTGCAGCGCTGAGTACGTCCCCTTCGCTCCGGGGGATTATGACGTTAATATCACGTATGGAGGTGTCCACATCCCCGGTAAGCCACTCCTTGGGCGATGGTTCAAAGAATAAATGATGTCAGATGAAAACATAAATGCTAGATAGTAGTTACTCCTGGAGTAACTACTATCTAGCATTTATGCAGCTAAATTCTGTGCTAACAGGAAGCAGGTGAATGGGGAGAAGGGACAGAGTAGGGCTGTAAGGTCCTCTTTGGTGCCTTGCCTCAGGGCAATGCTTGTGAAAGACTTGAGCCTGAGAATGAGCAGGAGGTGGCCTCCAGGGGAAGCGACAGTGTCTTGCACCAGGCAGCTGATTCTGCTGACTTCTGTGTGCCTCTGCTATAGGGGCAGTGGTGCTGCCTTGGCTTTGGGAAAGTACTTTGAAATTCCCCTGCATTAGGGAGTAAGAGTTTGGGTCCATCAGTGAGCACTAAGCAAATGATTCTAACAACAAAAAAGATGCACCTGGGCCTCTCCCATTGAGGAGATGGTGGCTCTTTATGCATCTGATTCTGTCTCTTCCCAGAGCTGAATCAGTTTCCCCTGAACTCTAAAACTGTCCCAGACAGAGGCACTTAGTGTAAGACATTGCTTGTCTTAGTGTAGCCAAGATAACTTCTGAGACCTGAAATATCCAATGACCTACCAGCTTCTTGTTTGCTTTCCTGGGTATTTGGATGATTAAATATGGGTTGTTTTTTCTGGACTCATACAAACCTCTGGCAGATTTTTATTTTTTTGTTTTGAGACAGAACCTCAGACTTGGAATCTTTCTGCCTCTTACATGCTAGGTGGTGATACTGTTTTAAATAGACTGTCCCATCTTACCTATAATAACTTACTGGTTTCTTGTGGTGAGCCAACTGTGGTCTTTTGGTGGAAGCTGCCTGGATCACTTGATTAATTGGGATCCTTGAAGGGTTGTGGTCAATTGGTGATGTTTACCTGGAACAGAGAATAGGATGTTGGCAAAGATAATATATCTGAACATGTTAGACCATCGCATACTGCTACAAAGCTACTCTCAAGTTGAGTTCACACAGTTTCCAGCTGAGGTTCTGACTTAACTGATTAGCCTCAGAGATAGTCTCTTGTTGCTTGTTAACACTGGAGTTCCCAGTTATCACTCCCAATACAACACTCTTTTGTTGCCTAACCCCAGCATGGAAGGCGTTGCTCACCTTCGCTAGGGTCTCAGTTCTTCATGTATTTATAACCCCTAATTTTGCAAAGTGGAAGCTTTCTGAGATCCAGAGCAGAAACATTTATTTCCATGGCAGGCATCTGGCAGTTGACCTGCCTTTTGAAACGCGAAGGACACATGTTTTGCATGTGGCAAATGATACTCGGAGCTCTTTGACCATAGCCTTGACAACCTGAGGTTGCTGGGGACAGTGGCACTCCTGCTATGTGAGAAGACCTGTTGGCAATACTGGCTCTTCTGCACTTGTTGCTTTTTAATGCTTCACTTACAAATCTTTATTTCCCTGGATTCAGCGTGTCTTACCAGTCTTTACAACGGACATTATTAAAAAGTGGAAGATCCTCAGGTTTTCCCAACAGTCATTCCTGCAGCATACCATAGCTTAACCTTAAAGAAATAGGCTTTACCAGAGGAGCATGGAACCGAGCAACCATGCATGCTCGGAAGGCACTGGCTTATGTAGGAGGGAAAGAGGTTGGGTGTGGGTTGTGAGGCCTACCTGCTCTGCTCTTCTGTATATACTCCTGCCACTAAGCTGCTTGCCCCCATTCTCCAAGAGCCTTTCTTCTCCTCCTCCTCTATGCCTCTGCCCCACTCTTCACTCCTGTGCTTTTCAGGTTCTGTCTCCTCCCAGAGCTTATTGTCAATCTCCCCTGAACCCCAGAACTGCCCCTAACCAGCAGCACTTAGTGTAAGGTGTCTTGTCTTAGTGTCAGGCTGCTTAGTCAAGATAACTCCCGAGAGTTGAAATATCCAGGAGCTGAGAGTATCATGTTTGCTTTCCTGGGAATTCCCCCAAGGGTAGCTTCTCCTGTGTGGTAGCTGCTTCCTCTTACATCATAGCACTGATTTTACTGGAAAGCTTTTTCTGGTCTCTTGCAGACCAAATTCATTGTCTCCTACATGTTCTGCCTTGTATGCCTGCCAACTGATGCCACACAGGATGTCAGAAGAATGCTCTCTCGTTGCCCTACTTTGGCTTCCTGAAAGGCTCATGAGGCCCCAGATCCCGTGTCCACATGTGCTTAGTGCTGCATGGCAGATATGGGAATAACTGGTCGCATAGCTGCCCCCACTGTAAGGCAGGCTGAACTGACTGAGGTGTATACGGTCGCTGTCCGGTAGAGCAACAGTATGACTACACAGGGTGCTATTTCGATTGCTTCATGCTCAGAATCCTGTGACTCTTACAGGCAGCCCCTTCAAAGTTCCTGCCAAAGATGTTGTGGATCCCAGCAAGGTCAAAGTTGCTGGCCCTGGTCTGGGCTCTGGTGTTCGAGCTCGCGTCCTGCAGTCCTTCACAGTGGACAGCAGCAAGGCTGGCCTAGCTCCATTGGAAGTAAGGGTCCTGGGCCCAAGAGGTGAGTCTGCATCCTGTCTGCCACCCACATTCACCCACCATGGGTCAAGACAACTATGACCCAGAGGAGGTGCTTTCTTAGGAGATTGCTCATGAATTTTATAGTCCATTTCTCAGTTAATTCATCATTCTACATTCTAGCTAGCCCGCAGACGAGCCTGCTTAAAAGTTGGTGTATTATCCTAAGTCCATTTCTCCTGTTAATAATGTAGTCCTATGTTTCTTTTTATAATTTAACTTCTTCACTTCCAATGCTGAAAGCAAAACCCTGGGCCTTACCCACGCCACACAAGTATCCTATCAGTGAGCTACATCCTAGGCTTTGGTTTTCCAAGATTGCGGTCTAACTAAGTAACCCAGACTGGCTTTGACCTTTGATATCCTCCTACCTCTGCTTGCTGAGTACTGGAACTTGGGGCATGTGCATAATAACTTCACTTTCCCAGGTAGCTTGTTGAAGGAAGAGCTGTGTGGACTTTAACATGCACTGTTCACAGGGCTGCACCATTACCTGCTCAGCGTGTATGAGGTGCCCAGGGGTTCGTCTGGGTGTGGACAGGAGGTAGGGTTTGGAGGTGATCCATCCCTGTGAGGTGCTCAGTGTTGCTGTGGAATATACCAGAATCTTGGGGAGGGATATAGCTTTGTCATTTTCTCAACTTCCCGGAGAGAGGGTGTCTTGGGGAATGGGTTTTGTTGGCAGTTGGCCCACACTGCTGAAAATCTGTAATTAAGGTTTCTGGGGACAACCCTGAGCTACTGAAGCCTGCTGCTGTATTTCATCCAACATTTAACACATATCTTATTTTCCATATAAATTAGTGTGCCTGACTTCTTAATGTAGGTTTCTCTTCTGTGATGTGTTTGTGGCTTCCAGAAGTAGTGAGCTGAGGTTTCTTCCTTTGAAGGGAAACCTCCTTAGTGGAGTTCATCCGGAGGTTCTGCCCTTTGAAGCTCAGAGCAGAAGCGGTCTGGGAAAATGAGGTCATGGTGTGGATTCTCCTTTAGTGAAGTTGCTGAACCAAGGGGGTGGAGAAGGCCATATTTCCATAGTAGCCTCGAATGGAGGATTTCTCAGGTCACAGCCTTGTAATTTTAGCTGCTGCAGTGGCCTCCCAGTCAAAGTACAGCACCTTGAAAGCCATTTCAGCGCTCTTTAAAGCTGAACCGAAGGTTGCCTTTATAGAGACGGGTTTGAGGTTTGTGTTTTCCCATTAGCAGCTGCTTCCAATTATGTAACCTGGGAGCCTCTAGCTGGCCCCACCTCTAAAACTGACTTGTCCTTACTTCACCTAACTTAATGAGCACACACTGCTTTAACCTCCCCTGCTACTGACGCCTCCTCGACCATATGTTCAAGGCTGGGGGTCTAGAATCTTATCAACGTAGTGCATGCCTTAATCAGACTTTAATATACTCCATTACCTGTAGCATCCTGTTGATGTCCCTCTGAGACACCCCACCTACTCTGTAACTTTGTACCCTAACTTGTTGGTGCCGTTGTGTTCTTTGCTGAAAGGAGACAAGAAGTCTTGATTGGCCAGCTTTTTGCTGTTGAGGCAAGAAGTCTTGATTAGTTGCTTTTTGCTGTTGAGGTTTCTAGACATTTTGGTACTTTCTCGGCTATAGATTTAAAATTACCACACCCAAGCATGCCTAACCAGCTTGAAAGAATATGTAGCATGTCTGTAATGCATATCTCCAGCAACAAGCATGGATGGTCTCCTAAATTGTACTCTAGGGCAGTATGGCAGGCTGAGTATACATTAACCCACAAAAAGCTAGAGGTGTCTCTTGATGTGTTAACTCTGCTACTGTGACTTATAGATCCTGTGTTTATGTCCTGCTTGCCTTTATGTTACCTCAGTGGAAAGCAATAGTTCTGAGGGATGACTGTGGTTCTGTCCTAAATGCAGCTGGGGTGCAATGAAGGAGGCCAGGTTGTTAATCAGCCCTCTCATTTCTGTCCTCAGGCCTCGTGGAGCCAGTGAATGTTGTGGATAACAGGGATGGCACGCACACAGTGACCTACACCCCATCTCAGGAGGGGCCCTACATTGTTTCTGTCAAATATGCTGATGAAGAGATCCCTCGAAGGTGAATATCTCAGTCTTCAGGCTTGGGTACAATCCACCCTCAGAAGAGTCCACCTGCAGGATTGCTAACTTCTGCTCTGGTGCCACCCTGTCCCCACCTTACTTCTCCTTTAGCACCTGTTAAAGAACCTGTATAAGTTCATGTAGTGTGGCACCGTCCATTAGATACTAGTTCCTCTTCCAGGGTCTGTCCATTCATGTCTTCAGTTCAAAGGGAAGCCAAGGTGGGCTGTTGTAGGGTGGCTTGCACCTCACAGCTCTGTGTTTTCAATGACCTTCTGGTCCTTTGACTAAGCTTGCTCTTGTATCTCTTGCAGAAATCCCCCTCTCAGCCCCAACTCTTTGTAGAAGAGAGATCAGGCAGGGCAGGATTGACCTGTATCCTTACTGACCAGGCCTTCTGTGTTTATCAAGTCCCTTTAAGGTCAAGGTCCTTCCCACGTATGATGCCAGCAAAGTGATTGCCTCTGGGCCTGGCCTCAGTTCCTATGGAGTGCCTGCCAGCCTACCTGTGGAGTTTGCAATTGATGCCAGAGACGCTGGTGAAGGCCTCCTTGCGGTCCAGATCACGGTAACTATGGTTGTTTGGCTGTTTATGATGGTGGAGAGGAGAACCAAACCTTACTAATAAGACTTAATATTCTGGAAATGGACTAAAAATGGGAGTTTAATGGCTAATTTCTGCCCCCAGGACACATGTTTTGGGGATTTTACAGCCAGTATCTCACCTGGGTGAGCATCTGAGGTGATGGGTGTCGTACGAGACACTCTGTGTTCTCTGTTACTACATTGCTTCTTATGCTGATTTTAATTGTTTTTAATTGCCCCTTGGTATGGTGGGAGCTAAAATTCTACATACCACAGAGCCTCTAACAAAGAATTGTTCTTTTTTGGGAACAGTACCAGAGGTAAGCTACCTAGGTGTTCCATGGCTCACCAAGGAAGCTGCATCTGTAACCTACCAGTGCTCTGGATGTCAGGCTTAGAAGGTGAAGCAGAAGGAAGACAGGAACAAGGAAAATGGCTCTTGTAGATGAGAAGACCTCCCCTACCCCTGGCCATAGTCACATGGTCGTATGGTGGCAAAGCTGAAATCGTGGAGACTTGTATTTAGTGGTGCACCTAACTAAGGAGGAATGTCCTGTTTTTACCAGAAAAGGAAGGGAAAGGAAAGGCGGACTATGAGCCAAGCTTTTGCCATAATGTCTCTATAGCTTATGTTATGCTCAAATACTAATTGACAGGCCATCATAGTGTGATCTGCGACCCTTTCCTTTCCCTACCCAAATACAACAGAACAAGATCACGTTAAGCTTCTCTCTGCTCCCCCCAGTAGAGGTGCTGATTAAAGAGCATGGTTTGCTATGATTGGTTTCTGCATGTTGGTAGCAGCATCCCAGATAGCATTGCTCTGTGATTCACAGGACCAAGAGGGAAAGCCTCAAAGAGCCACTGTCCACGACAGTAAAGACGGCACATACGCCGTAACTTATATCCCTGATAAGACTGGACGCTATATGATTGGGGTCACCTACGGTGGAGACAACATTCCACTTTCTCCTTACCGCATTCGGGCCACGCAAACAGGCGATGCCAGCAAGTGTCTGGCCACAGGTGAGTGCAGGAGAGCATCAGGGTTAGGTGTGTGTGTTCTGGCCTCGTGTAATTGGGAAAGTTGCTTAGGCTCTCTGGAGCACCAGTCATGCGTGCATAGAGTTCTCATCTTTTGAGGTGAGAACATTAAGACTCCAGAAGCGTTTCCAGGTGTCCAAGATGACATCACAGTTATTACAAAGATGAGATAAGGGTGGGTGGGAAAGATGCTGAGCGTGATGTCGGGGCAGGGGAGCTCTTACGTGCTTTTGAAGTGAGGGGACTAGCTGATATCTCTTATGGAGACTACCATGAGAAGCAGCCTGTTTCTGCCTGTGTGAGTGGTGGGCTCACTTGTCCAGAATTCATTCAAGAGCATTTTACTTAGATCGGCAATAGGGGGAAAAATGTGAAAGGATTTGGGATTTTTCTCTTGAGAATTCATGAATATTTTACCATCCCTTGCTTCTGCTTCTTAGACATGCCTGCTTGACCATATGGGGGGGCGGGGAGGATCTAAGCATTGAACTCAGGTGGCCAGGCTTTCATCAAGGAGCTGCAGGTACTCTTACCTGCTGAACCATCATACCAGTCCAGTGTGGTATTATCCATTTAACAAAACAAGGTCTCATGTATCCTGGCTAGCCTCACTCAGACTTGATGTGTAGCTGAGGATGCTGCCAAAAGCTAATCCTCCTACTTCTGCCTCCAAAGAGCTGGGATTCTATGCATCTATCAGCATACCTGGTTTTGTGCCTTTCTATTTCTAAAAGCAGCTCCTACAGCTTGATGCTGCTGCTTTAGCAGATTTTAAAACATGAAGCCTGGGCTGGTGAGATGGCTCAGTGAGTAAGGGTGCTTTCCAAGAAACCTGACAACCTAAGTTCAGTTCCCAAAACCCAGATAGCGAGAGGAAAGAATTGTCTCAGAAATTGTCCTCTGATCTCCATACGCATGCTCACACAAGTACACACTTGCCCATGTGCTTGCATATGCAAACACACACGCACACTATCAATTGGTTGGTTGGTGGAGAAAAATCAAAACTATACGAATCACTGACTCAACTAAATCATTTACTCCTCATAATGAAAAGAAACTGAATGTAGGTCTACCCTAGATGTGGTCTGTTCTCTGATCTCAGATTGCTCACTTTGGCCCTTTCTGTCTCACCCATGGCTAAAAAACTGAGAAACGTATACCACTCTGGTCTACGGCAACAACTGGTAGAGGACATGTTTAGTGAGAGATGGGGAGCTCCTGGCTTTGCAGACCTGTTTCCTCCCCTAGCTCAGGCAGAGATCTTTTTCTTGGCCTGGTGGTACCTGTTGATCTCACCTCTTGTTCTGCCGAGTCTTGCCACCACCAGCTCCACTCCTTCACCCTACTGTGTGAACAGCTTTCTTAGCACGCCCCACCGCCCTTCATCATTTTGCACATTTTGACCAGTGTGGTTTTTGTTCATACTTTGTTATATATATATATATATATATATATATATATATGTATATATGTATATATGTATATATTTTGCAAATCGGAGACAGAAAGACAAAGTGTCTGGCCACAGGTGAGTGCAGGAGAGCATCAGGGTTAGGTGTGTGTGTTCTGGCCTCGTGTAATTGGGAAAGTTGCTTAGGCTCTCTGGAGCACCAGTCATGCGTGCATAGAGTTCTCATCTTTTGAGGTGAGAACATTAAGACTCCAGAAGCGTTTCCAGGTGTCCAAGATGACATCACAGTTATTACAAAGATGAGATAAGGGTGGGTGGGAAAGATGCTGAGCGTGATGTCGGGGCAGGGGAGCTCTTACGTGCTTTTGAAGTGAGGGGACTAGCTGATATCTCTTATGGAGACTACCATGAGAAGCAGCCTGTTTCTGTCTGTTGTTTGGGAGAGGTTGCAAGGCTAAGGACAGGCATAATCAGAGATTCCTTTGAGCCGTACTCTTCTCACTGATCTTTGGGTTGCCCCTCTGCCTGGCAGCAGGTAAAGGTTTGACCTTCACGACATAGACAGCACAACATAATTTTACCTGTTCTGAGGTCATATGACCTGGTCTGATCCAAGTATCCACAGCCTATGATTTGATTTTCTTCTGACCTTTCCTATAGGTCCTGGGATTGCCCCTGTTGTGAAAACTGGCGAGGAAGTGGGCTTTGTAGTGGATGCCAAGACTGCTGGGAAGGGGAAAGTGACCTGCACGATTCTGACCCCAGATGGCACCGAGGCTGAGGCTGATGTCATAGAAAATGAAGATGGGACCTATGACATTTTCTACACTGCTGCCAAGCCAGGCACCTATGTGATCTATGTGCGCTTCGGTGGCGTTGATATTCCCAATAGCCCCTTCACAGTCATGGTAAGCAAGGTTCCTTCTCCTGAGTTCACTGTTGCTAGCAGATACTATAATGGCCATCAGTTCCGTTTTTCATCATGGCTTTGACTCTAGGTATACTCTCTAGAAACACCAATTTGGGGGGAAATATCTTCGGTCATGGAGGCATCTGTCATGCCAAGGGAGTTAGGCAAAGACTTTGTCTAAACTATCTCAGAGGGAGAGCTAGCTTAGCTTTATAGGAAAAAACAAAGAAGAAAGTACATGTGCCTCCTTCCCCATCTCCACAGTGAAGGAGAAGGGTCCTCATTTTCTCTTGTCTACACACTTGCCTCTGATGTCTCTGGGTGCATAGTAACCTCCAGTTGCATTTGGGTGAGGTTCAAAAAGGGAAGTGTCTTCCCTTTTTTGAGACAAGGTTTCTCTGTAGCTCTTGTAGACTTGTAGGCTGGCCTCGAATTCACAGAGATCCGCCTGCCTCTGCCTCCTGAGTGCTGGGATTAAAGGCGTGTGCCACCATCGCCCAGCGTGTCTTCCCTTTAAAAGCAAGGAAGATTGGGAATAGAAGAGCACCATTGTCCAAACGTTCAGGTTATCAGAAAACTGATAACTAAAGGCTTTCAGCTCTGGGTGCCTTTCAGATCTTCTCTGATGACTAAGTCCTTCCACAAGAGCCTGGTAGAACTGTGGCAGAATTCCCACGTAAGCCTCAGAAGCAAGCTCTGTTTGCACTATTAAAATAAGGATTGCCCAGTCTAGACAGATACCAGATGCCATGTGGGCTCCCTCGTTGTATCCTTTGATGCAAAAGAACAGCCACCCAACCACAGGTCCTATGTTGCCAGCCAGTGACATGACTCCATGTCATGAAGTGCTTTCTGATTCCTTCACATTGTACAGCAATGGAGAATGGTTCAAAGAGTGTGTTTCAAACAGAAGCCCAGGGACTCCGTTCCCATCCATAATCTGTTATAGCTTCTCTCTATTCCCTCCATGTTTGTTTAGCTATAAACATCCTGCCAGAGGTCTGAAAGCTCTTTCATATCTCAAATATGTAAACACTTGTCAACTTTGGACACTGTCCATTTGGGAGTGTTTTTCTCCTCTAGGGGAGAAAACATTGCAACGAGAACGTTGGTGTTATTTTGAAAAGTGTCCCAGTTGTAGTTTTAAGACATTGTGTTTATCCCATAGTAGATATGATCTTGTTGGTTAGAACTGAATGAGATAGAAAAGCAGAAATCTCTGGGCAGACGTCATGATGCTGCTGCAATGGTCTAGGGAGGAGAGACCCCAGATGCTGGGGTCTAACTGAGAACAATCAAGGTAAAAATTCAGAGACCACATTAACAGGCGGGTCATTCCGGAAGTGGAAGCTTTTAAACGGATTAGAAATGAACAGCCCTTCAGCCCTAAGTGCTCGCAGCTTGAGGATGTCTAGTGGTCACTTGCTGCACCCCCTTCACTGGGTAGATTCTCTTCCTCCCTTTATAGGCTCAAGACAGGAAGAACATGGACGCCCGACACCACATTGATAGCAAATGTCTTAGTGTGACCACAGGCTTGGTCAGCTAAGTTCATGGATGAGCAGCTTGTTTGTCCCCACTGAGAAGTTTTAAATCGCAAGGCTACATCTGTAGCCTTGAAAGGCCTTTCTGTTGGTGACATGGTTTTGAGATGGCCTCCATCAGAACTGGCCCTAAAGGCAAAGCTGGGTGTCAGTAACGACCTTTCCGCAGGTAGCACAGGACACAGCTTCTTTGTTTCTTGTTATCCTTTGTTCCTAGGAGGATGGTGACGAGGGACCCTTCCCTGTTGGGTCAGTTGGATCAGGGGCATAAAACTGACTATTTTTAAAAATGAATATACACTAAAATCTAAAACATTAATTATTGGGACTGGAGAGATGGCTCAGTGGTTAAGAGCACTGACTGCTCTTCCAAAGGACCTAATTTCAATTCTCAGCACCCACATGGCAGCTCACAATTTTCTGTAACTCCAGTCCTAGGAGATTTGACACCCTCGCACAGAGAAACATGCAAGCAAAACGCCAATGTGCAGAAAATAAGTAAATCATTTTTTTTTTAAAAAAAATCTACCCAGCAAGTTAAATCCTCCACGTCAAAAGAAAGAAAGAAGAAGAAAAAACCAGCATATTAATGACTAACGACATTTCTCAGGTTAGGGAAATGACACTGGGTAAAAGCAGGTGTTGTGCAAGCATAGCCTGAGATCGGATTCCCAGCACTCAGAAAAATCAGGGCATGACAGCACATGCCTGTAACCAGAAGGCAGAAACAAGAAAACCCTGGGTGCTTGATAAACAGCTACTCTAGTCAATCAGTGATCTTGAATTTAGTTCAAACCCAGTGCCCAATCACAAAAACTAGGGACTAGAGGGAATGGCTCTTGTGGAGGTTCTGAATTCCTAGAATCAACTATAACCTCCTTACCTCTGTTGGCACCAGGCACATATGGAATACATAGATAGATGGAGACAAAACACTCATGCACATTAAATAAATAAATCTAAAACTAGCAAACATGGTGGAAAGCAACAGGAGACACCCATGTGAAGAGCCTGTGTTTCTTCACACCTTGCATTTATGTGTTCCCACGAGCACAGACATATACCACACATACACAAAGTAAAGCAAAACCGGACGCCAAGTAAAAGAAAAACAAAATCCACTTCTTTCCTGACTCCGTGCCAGGATGACGGCTGTCACCTTTCTCGAGTTTCCTGCAAGGGATCCTGATGTATAGCTTTGATACTTGCTTGCTTCCCTCACACTGACATAGATTCCCTTCTGTAGGATTTTGTCAGACTTCACTCAGCAATCCCCTCGCCGGTCTGACCAATAGCTACAGGGTTTTACTTCAGTCTCTTGTGACACCACTGTGACATCTGTGCACATCACTCACTCATGAATTGTGGGTCCAAAGGACAAGTGTCTGTGACAGTTACAAAGAGGACAGCTTTCCCCCCCGAAAAGCGCAGAAAGAATTTATCAGTCATCCTGAGTGTGATGGCACATGCCTATAATCCCAGCATGTGGGAGGTAGAGGCCAGAAACCAGCAGTTCAAGGCCATCCTTGGGTACGCGGAGAGTTTGAGACCAGCCTGTGCCACATGAGACTCTGTCAAAAAAAAAAAAAAAAATACTCACTCCATAATACCTGCTGGGAAGGGGGGTAGAGTACAAACTGTAGGATCTTGGGTAACAATATCCCTCTGGTGTGATTCCCAATTAATCTTCATTTGCCACTGACTAGGCCACGGATGGGGAAGTCACAGCCCTGGAGAAGGCACCGGTAAATGCATGTCCCCCTGGATTCAGGCCCTGGGTACACTTTGGTTTTCGTTTTCCCTTTTTTGCATTTCTGGGTTCACTCAACCTTCGTTTTAGAAAAGCTGCTGCCTGCTTGTGGGAATCGCTTAAGTCCTCTGGTGTCCTGGCCGTTGGTGTGTCCCCACTGATCATCCCATCGTCACAATCCCACGCTCTCTAAGATCTACCTCCATGTCACCACCCGCTCCTCACGAATCACTAGCCATCCTGTCTGTGATCACGCTGGGTGTTGTTTTTCTTCCCCATGTTTAAATAACAAGATGGATGGCTGTTGGCAGAGCTCCTACTGACTCCAAGCTACCCCTTGTGCATCTGGTTTCTGTCTAGGGGCAAAGTCACCTGCTGCCACTTTGTGCCACTTAAAACACACCTTCTTTTCCAGGCCACAAGCAACTAAACCTTTCCAGGTGGAGCCTCTTGGGATGCAGACATTGCTCTCTCCTTTTTCCATTTGCCTTTGGGCAATACTGGGAATTCTACAAGCACACTCTTAGAGCAAGCCATTTCTAGCAAATGATCAATCAAAACTTCTCCAATCTTTCCATCTTGACCCTGACCCAGTCAGACAGAGCCCATAAGTACAGGGTCACACACCCCAAATTTTGGTCTTGTTGCTTTGTAGAATTCCCATGGTTCTGCCCCCCTGTAGCTCCACGAGTCCACACTGCTGTCTATTTTACCAAGTGACCAGTCTCTCCTGTTTTTAGGTGACCGAAGAGGCCTATGTCCCAGTGAGTGACATGAATGGCCTAGGCTTTAAGCCCTTTGACCTGGTGATTCCATTTGCTGTCAGGAAAGGAGAAATTACAGGTAAACCCTTGCAAGAGTTGCCCTACCCCTTGTCTGCTGCACCTGCAGCTCAGAACAGTGCTGGGGAGGTGATTCTGCCATACTTCCGTCCTGGCTCCTTCCCCAGTGCCCCTGAAACTGGACAACCCATTTCTCTGAAGAGGTGGTTCGTTTATAACTTGCATTACGTTCTTGAGACTTGTGTTTCTCCTCAGGGAAGGAACTTAGATCTCATCACTGTCAGGTTTCTGTTCCCCCTTTTCCCTGCTTTCTCTTACCCACTCAGTTTTCCGAATACAGCCTGAAACACTGAGGTCTGTCTTGTCTAAGTCCCTTTCTGGAAGCCCAGGCTCTTTCACTCCTGCACCCCTTACTCGTCTGTGGTCTTCTCAGATCATCTTTGCACTTTGAATTTGCCTGTTGGAGACACCCTTCATTTATTTACATGATAGTTGCCTACTGCTTCTCGTGGAAACCAAAGGGAAGCCATAGAAAGCAGGTCTCAGTTTTCCCACTGTGGTGCTTGGATGTTCCAGCAGCGTGAGTGTTCTGGGGGGTCTGAGAACCTGTGTAGTGAAGACATTTCTGTGTTACATCTGCTTCGTGGGGAGAGGTCACCAATGACCCCAGTGCCCTGTGTCCCTGTATTCTCCAGGAGAGGTGCATATGCCTTCTGGGAAGAAAGCTACACCTGAGATCGTGGACAACAAAGATGGTACAGTCACTGTCAGATATGCCCCCACTGAAGTCGGGCTCCATGAAATGCACATTAAGTACATGGGGAGCCACATCCCTGGTAAGTGAGGTACAGCAGCTCGCTAGCCTCCTGGACATCTGGGAAGCTAAGGTGCTCTCCAGGGCAGGCCCGGAAGTGTTGTGTTAGCCTCCCTGTGCAAACAGCCTGAGAGTCTGCTTCCTGAAGAGAGAATACATCTCATCATCCTGGGTCAGAGGGCAGGGCCGTGTGGCTCTGATTGTTTGTCCTCGTAACTGTGTTAAGTGTGGCCAAAGATCAAATACAAGGCAGGCACAGGAAGTGAGGCTTTCTGGCCTGGCCTGCAAACCCTGTGGGGTGTGGGACTTAGGACAGGGTCACGTCCTAAAACACAGGAGTTAGAATACAGACAGCCCCCAGTAACTCCTGATTTGGGGCTAACTTGTGTTTTCTGGCTGTCACCCAGCACAGTGTCATTATTTTCATTGGCTCTTTGTAATTGCTTAAATATCTTCTAATTTAATATCTTGAGTAAGTAACATGGTCATACCTGTAACCTCCATCTGCCTTCTCCTTACAACTAATTGTTGGTAAAATTTATGTTCAAGTTTAGAAAAATTTTAAGACCACATGCAAGTAAGAATACAGATTCTAGCTGGACGGTGGTGGCGCACGCCTTCAATCCCAGCCCTCGGGAGGCAGAGGCAGATGAATCTCTTGAGGTCGACCCACTCTCCTTTACAGGTTGAGTTTCAGGAAAGCCAGGGGTGCACAGACGAACCCTATCTTGAAAAAAATAATACAGGTTTTAAAATCCAGCCCTCTTTTTCTGAAAGGTAGCTATCTTCCCATCAGCTGTTCTTGGCTTTTACCTCTGACAGCATGTTCAAGGGAGCTGTGCAGGTCAGTGCAGAGGTTTATCTTCACACCTTCTAGCTTTCCCTCACCAGAGTGAGTCATTGTGTGTGCTCCAGGTCCCCACTAGGGAGCATTTCATCCTTGCCACCATCGCTGTCACCACTCTTGTTGACACACTTGGTGTACCTGTGGGATTTAGTCCCCTGAGCAGAAGTGCTGTGGGACCAGATGCAGGCCTTTGTAATTTGAATAGATTGTACCATATTTTCCTTTCTGGAACTGTTACATTGGGACCCCAGCAGTTAAGCAAAGCGTCTGTCACTCCAAAAGTTTGCCCAATAAAGTCTACTGTGCAGTTGCTTCTTTGCCGGTCTGATGATTTAAAAGTGCATGGTATCTTGGTACCTTTTTTTCTGTGAATGACATTGATTGGTACAACTTCCCCGATATTAAGTGGATGAAGCAGAACACATCAGATCGGTGAAGCAAGAATCAAATAATCTCATTCTAGCTCCAAATAGGGTATACTAAGGTTTTTCTTTATTAAAAGGGAAACTTGAGGCAACAGGAATGGGGTCCAACATTCAGAAGTGGTGAGTGGGACGAGGCTGAGTGGGCACCCCCATGGGCTTTTTGGTACCCAAAGGTCACACCCCACCTGGTCCAGTCTCTCAAAGGCCGTTGACTGAAGGAGGTTCCCCATCACTCGCCCTTTTGTCTAAATAACAGAGTTCCAAACCCAATAAAAAACTATATTACTATATATAATAACAGATATCAAGTATAAAAATTAGAATTACAACCAGCATAAACAATATTAAACAAGAAACATATGCTGAATGTTTTAATAATTATGTTATCCTAAAGAGTCTAAGTCTTGTATTACAAATGGCTTGGATAAATCATAAGAAGAAAATAACTATGACTGTCTAATCTTCAACCCATCGAAGGCCTGAGAAGGGAGGTAATATTACTTGAACAGGCAGGAAATGCAATCAAGCAGCTTCCAAAAAGTAGATGACGGAGACAACCGGCTACCTGGGCAATCACCCAAAGTCTCATTTGCAGTGTTGAAGCAACCAACTTTGGCTAAGGCCTAGAGTAACTGACAGGCCATTTTTAAAGGCAGGAAGATTTTCAAAACCATCTTGCCCTGTCTTGGCAAGATTTGGCAGTCTTTTTTCTTGTATCCTACTTGTCTGTCCGGACACTGTACATTTTGTCAGTGGTCGAGGCATGGGCAGTTCCTTGCCCAAAGGCCAGTTTTGCCAAGAAGAAAATAAGCTCCAAGTGGAGTGTCTTCAGTTCTCTGTCAACTGAATCTTCATATTTTTGTCTGTTTTCCCAGTGGAGAATTTATGCTTTTGAGGTAGGAGTTAGAAATACGTCTCTGAGTTTGCCATTTGCTTTATGTTCATAAGTCTGCACAGCACTTGGTTAAAGCAAAAATGTTTTTCTGTTTAAATACATTAATGGGATAGATACAGAGTTTAGAGACGAGTCATCTCTCAAGCTTCAGGCAGACGTTAGGTGTCTGTAAACTCACTCAGGAGGCTGAGGCCCCTGGGCTAAACAATAAGACTATATAAAACAGCTGCACACTTTTTCTGGTTCTCACCCTTCCTCCATCTCCACTGACGACCTTTTCAGAGACTTCCTGTGTGCCTACTAGCATATTTACATTTATTCTGTTAAAAGAATGGCTTCATGGTTCTTTTCTGTTATTGTGTGTGTGCATGATATGTATACGTATGGGCATCCGTGCCGAAGTTTGCATATGGCAGTCAGAGGAAAACTAGTTAATTCTCTATACCTTTACTTTAGTTCTAGGGATCACAGGCAGGTCACTAGGTTTGCATTAACCAGCTGAGCCCTCACAGCAGCAGCCCCTCTGGATTAATAGCAATGTTGTATATAAAGATATTGTTTGCTTTGTCTCTTGTAATGTAGCGCACCATGGTTAATCTCTCAAGTAAATACACATGGATTCTGTAATGTTCTGTGGGTGGGTCAACTCCCTGTTGTTAGATGCTAAGGTCTTTCCTGGTTTGCACATGAATCCTAGGAATTAAAGAGCTTTAGTAGGGATGAGAGTGCAGTGGGCAGAGAGGGCTGCTGTAGGGTCATTTTTGAAGATGATCTTCCTAGATCAGGGAGTCTTACATCTTGAATGGCATGCCAAATAGCCTTTGCTCAGGTAAGCAGCTCCTACCTTCACATGATACAGCTGCCTCTTTATTTGCCAAGCTGAGATGAAATCTCCTATGTCAGCTCCCACATATCCCTCGGGTCTGGAACAGCCTCAAAGGGTGACAGACCTGCCTGCTAAGAGGTGAACATTGAGGTGCTGCCTGTTATCTGAGGTGTCCATTTACCATTAATGTTTCCTGCTTTGTTTTTGTCTTTGGCAAATGCAGAGAGCCCGCTCCAGTTCTATGTGAACTACCCCAACAGTGGGAGTGTTTCTGCATACGGTCCTGGCCTTGTGTATGGAGTAGCCAACAAAACCGCCACGTTCACCATCGTCACGGAGGATGCGGGAGAAGGTACTGCGTGGTTTACATGTTTGTGCATTTGTAGCCTTCTGTTTGGAGAGGTAATGACCATGATAGGAACGTGCTGAGCATGGTGGCGCACATGGAGTCCCAGATACTCAGTAGGCTGACGTGGGAGCTCAAGCCAGGGAGTACAAAACTGGCATGAACCATATATAGTGAGACCTCATCTCAAAACTGGCATGAACCATAGTGAGACCTCATCTCAAAAGAAGACATTCACTATGATATACCAGTACTTGTCTCGTTTTCTCTCATATGAAAATCCATCTTCTACCCAAAATAGAAATGTTTAAATTCTTATGATCTGAGTGAAATCAGATTTGTATGATGAACTATTTCATGTGACCCGCTGAGAATTCAAGTGGGCTTTTGGTTGAAAATGGTTTTATTTTTGTTCGTTTTACTCATTAGTCTTCTGGACCTCCCACAAGTTACTTAGCTGTACATTCTTGCTGACGTGCTCTCGCCAACCACAGTAGTCACAGATTCCTAAGCCTGTGGTCCTGATGGTGGCACCCACCCTGACCACTGTGACAGTCTGTGCAAGTTTGATGTGTAGCTCTCTGTCTCTTCGTTCTTTCTCAGGTCCTGGAGAGCTAGAATTCTCTAAGCAGGGGTGCAGGTGCCGTTCACAGTGGCATGTTTTCCCAGTAGGCTTTCCCCTGTAGATTGTTCTGCTTTGATGCTCACGTGGAGTGTGTGTGTCAGTCCCTGGTGTCAGGGTCCTGTGGCTGAATTGTCCCCATGGAAACAAAGAGACTCTCTCTGACTGCTCTCCTTCCATGCTCACACTCACAGGCGGTCTGGATTTGGCTATCGAAGGCCCCTCAAAAGCAGAGATCAGCTGCATCGACAATAAAGATGGGACATGTACAGTGACTTACCTGCCCACCCTGCCAGGCGACTACAGCATTCTGGTCAAGTACAATGACAAGCACATCCCTGGCAGCCCCTTCACTGCCAAGATCACAGGTAGGGGGGCATTGTCTAGCTTGCCGGAACTTCTCATGGGAGGTCGAGCTGTGCCTCACCTACCCCCATCTCATCCGCCTGGGATGGCAAGCTTGTCCCTTGGTTTCAGGAGAAACCAAGTCCAGGGCTCAGGCTGCCTAAATTCCTCCTTCTCTCATAATGAAGAGAAAACACGAGTTACCATCTGGACAACAAGCCCTTAGCTACATGCATCAAGATGATACTGACAGCCAAGTGCAGGAACTAAGTGCTGAGGCCGATTAGCATTGTACTGCATATGATATCTCCTCCTTCCTACTGACCAGAAAACTGAAGTTTGGAGATGTAGCCAGTTAGCCAAGTTGACTGGTATTCAGAGGCAAGTTATCCCCTTCTGTGCCCTCTGTTCAGCCTGCTGGTTTGGGAACATACAGTGGTTTCTCAGGGAAATCTATAAATCAAGGTTCTTCCTTCCAAAGTCCTTAGGCCTGTTTGAAGTGAGTAGCAACACTGTGGGGAGTGGGGTTCATGCATACCTGGGAAATTCCCAAGGGCAGGGCAGCAGGTGGGACCTTTCTCATGACAAAGATTCCTTTAATTTTTTTTCTTTTAATTCATAACACAAAGCAGTGACTTTTATTGTGGAATTTTCATGCATATGTCATTACACTTTGTTCCCCCATTGCTCTCTCCCACTGCCTGTCTCTCAGTTGCCCCCGTTTTTGTTTTGCTTGTGTTCTGTTACTTCCATGTCCCCTACCTACCCTCTCATAGCATAGCTTCCTTCAATCTCATGGTCCCTGATCGCTCTCTCGCTCTCTCTCTCATACACACACACACACACACAGCATGTGTATGCATACGTGGCATGATCTTTCTGAGTCGGTCTGACTTTATTTATTAAGATGACTTATAGCCATCTGTTTTCCTGCAGATATCCTGGTCTCATTTTTTTTTTTTTTTTTTTTTTTTTTTTTAAAGTTTTTCGAGACAGGGTTTCTCTGTGGTTTTGGAGCCTGTCCTGGAACTAGCTCTTGTAGACCAGGCTGGTCTCGAACTCACAGAGATCCACCTGCCTCTGCCTCCCAAGTGCTGGGATTAAAGGCGTGCGCCACCACCGCCCGGCCCCTGGTCTCATTTTTTAAATATTGCTCATTCTGTCTATGCAGCACATTTTCTTTATCCCTTCACCTGTTGATGGGCATCTAGGCTGGTTCTGTTTCCTAACTATCGTGACTAGCGCAGCAGCGAGCTTGGATGGGCAGGTATCTCTGTGGTGGGTTAGCTTAGAGTCTCGCAGGAGTGGTATAAATGGGTCAGTTGGTGAATCTACTTCAGTCTTTGAGAACCTTCCACACTGATTTCTATAGATGTCTGTATCAATTTACAGTCTCACCAGTAGTGAATGAGTTCCACTTGCCGGCGTCACTTGTCCTTTGAGTTAATGATGATCACCCTTCTGGCTGGTATAGGGTAGAATCTCAAAACAGACCAGGTGGTGATGGCGAACACCTTTAATCCCAGCACTCAAGAGACAGAGGCAGGTGGGACGCTGAGTTTGAGGCCAGCCTGGTCTCTACAGAGCAAGTTCAAAGACAGGCAGGGCAATACAGGAAAAACTCTGTCTCCAAAAAAAGAAAAAAAAAGAAGAAGGAAGGAAGGAAGGAAGATAAAAAAAAAAAACAAGCAGTGGAGGGTGGATTGCAAAACAGGTTTAATTTGCATTCTCCTACTGTCTAAAGATATTGAGCACCTTTTAAAAATATATAATAACCGCTTATATTTCTTTTGAGAACTGTTATTAACCAATATATTTTATTTTTACTGTTTAATTTCTTATTATATATTCATATATATTTATATAAAAATATATAAATTGATGTTTCTGTATTATGCATATTAATTTCCTACCCGATATGTAGTTAGACAAAGTGGTTTTTATTCTCGATTCTATAGATTCTGTTCACTCTGGCATTTTATTTGCTGTGAAGAAGCTGTTTAACTTTACGTAATCCCATTGGTCAATTTGGAGATTTTTTTTCCCATACTATGGAACCCTTTTTAAAAAGTGTTTTCATATTTCCTCCTGCAGTTTCCAAGTTTCTAGTCTCACCTTGAGGTCTTTGATCCATTTTGAATTGAGTTTTGAGCAGAAGGAGAGATTAGACAGAGAGATAGGTACTTAGTTTCGTCTTCTGCATGTTAGAGATTCCTTTAAAAGTCAGTTCATGAATATTTTCAGCTCAGGTTCCTTCCAGCTTCTTGTCTTCCTTTGAACCAGTCATAACCACCCATCCTCCTCCAACATTGATTATTAAATATTAATACACATTGTCAGAGGCAAATGCTTATCATATACCTGTGGATAATAGATTCTCGACTGCTCATCTCTAAGTTTCACGTGGACTGCCTGCCCTGGACAGCTAGAACTAAGCTAGCTCATGTGATAGAAGCTCTCTTGGCTTTTTCCCAGACGATAGCAGACGCTGCTCACAAGTGAAACTGGGATCAGCTGCCGACTTCCTTCTGGACATCAGTGAGACTGACCTCAGCACACTGACAGCCAATATCAAGGCCCCATCTGGACGTGATGAGCCCTGTCTACTGAAAAGGCTGCCCAACAACCACATTGGTGAGCTTTGGATTGCCTGCATGGCGGGGTGAGGCCAGGGACTCCTCACTCCTCCCTTAGGAAGTGGGTGGTGCACTGCAGTCTGCTACATTAAACCTGTGTCGCGCATGTATGCTTCTGCCTTTGTGTTTGCGGATACTGAACTGTTGCAACGTAAGGGGGTCCTGTTTCTAATTTTGAGAGTAACCATCTTATTAGCCAGTTTTCTCTCTGCTGTGGCAAAATACCCAACAAAGGCAGCTTAAGAAAGGAGAGGTTTGTTTTGACTCCGTTCTGTGATACAGCCCATCGTGGTGGGGTTATAAAGGGTGACAGAGCAAAACAGCTTGTCACATGATGTCTGTTAGGGTTTCTATAACTGTGAAGAGACACCATGACCACAACTCTTAGAAAAGAAAACATTTAATTGTGGTGGCTCGCTTACAGTCAGAGGTTTAGTCCATGATCATCATGGCAGAAAGCAAGACAGCATGCAGGCAGACATGGTGCTGGAGAAGGAGCTGAGAGTTCTTACATTTTGATTCACTGGCATTAGGAAGTGGTTCGGGTTAGGGCTAGGGTGTGGCTTGAGCACGTATGAGACCTCAAAGCCCACCTCCACAGTGACACACTTCCTCCAACAAGGCCACACCTCCGAATAGTGCCTCTCCTTTTGGGGTCCATTTTCTTTCAAACTTCCACATATGGCATCTACAGTCAGAAGCAGAGATAGATGAACGCTGGTGCTCATCTTGACTTCCCTTTATACAATCCAGAGCCCCAGCCCATAGAGTGCTGCTGCCAACATTGAGGTTGGCTCTTCCCAGCTCAGTTAACCTAATCTATAAATGCCCTCAACAGACACACATAGGGTCTTTCTCCTAGATTATTTTAGATCCGGTCAAGTTAACCATGAGCACATTCTGTAGTATCATAGCCATTCTCCTCCCTGACTTGTCCTTTATCCTTTTCCCCCCTGTGTTTCGGTCCAGGCATTTCTTTCATCCCTCGAGAGGTGGGTGAACATCTAGTCAGCATCAAGAAGAATGGCAACCATGTGGCCAATAGCCCCGTGTCCATTATGGTGGTCCAGTCTGAGATTGGCGATGCACGCCGTGCCAAAGTCTATGGCCGAGGCCTGTCAGAAGGCCGGACGTTTGAGATGTCTGACTTCATCGTGGACACAAGAGATGCAGGTCTGCGGGGTAGTTTCGTGGGAAATGGCTAGGTATTGTGACTGCCAATTCTTTGTCTCTAAACCTTCAGCATCTGAGATAGGTGATTCTACCTGAATCACGAGAGTGGAAATTTGGTGTATAGAGAAAAAACTGAAGATACGTAGGGACTGTTACAACCCTGTTTATAATCTGTTTCTAAGGTCTAAAAGGTCACAGATCCCTGTTACAGTACACATACTACATCATTGTGCCCTGCTCCCAGGGCCTCCTGCTCACCTCCTACGCAGAGCATTTTGGGTTAGTTGAGCACTGCTTCGGGCAAAATAAGGCATACCACTCCCCTCACCTCTCTTTGAGATACTTGGAGTTAGATTTGCCTCTCAAGCCCTTCCACATCCCAGTGCCTTCCTCTTCTGTCTTTTTGAGTGACAGTAGAGGTGGCAGCCACATTAGTGAGCTTAGACAAAGTTAGAATCCCAGAACAAAGATGGAAAAAAATTTCTGCACCACTCAGTGCTCACTGCTGAGATTTTGTGCCATTGAACTTTTGGGTCCGTTGGTATGGTCAGTGGAACTGTTTGCTCTTTGAAAATTCCGATAACCCCTCAAGACAGTCCAGGCATTTGTTGAGGGACATATGGTTGCTCAAAACACATGTTCAGATGGGACATTGATAAATAAACCTTCATGGAAGGAGTTGTCTTAAAGCCATGGTCAGCAGGGTTAACCTGCTAAAAGCCTTTAGCGTGTTCCTTTGCCATAGGCTCCCCAAGCTGGGTACTTTCTGCTCTGTGGAAATTATTTCGATATCAGTGGCTGGGTTTCCCTTCCCCATTCATCACAGTCTTCTCTCGGGAGTTGTGCTAAAACAGGCTGCTGTGTTGCAGGATATGGTGGCATATCCTTGGCAGTGGAAGGACCCAGCAAAGTGGACATCCAGACAGAGGACCTGGAGGATGGTACCTGCAAGGTGTCCTACTTCCCCACGGTGCCTGGGGTCTATATTGTCTCCACCAAATTTGCTGATGAACATGTACCTGGTATGAGGCCCCTCTGCTCTCCCTCTGTGATGCTTAAGTTTTTAGTAAATGAAACCCATGCGCCTGTCAGGACTGCTCACAGGAGCCTTCTCGGTCTTGCAGGCAGTCCGTTCACTGTGAAGATCAGTGGTGAGGGAAGAGTCAAAGAGAGCATCACCCGGACCAGCCGGGCTCCATCTGTGGCCACAGTTGGCAGTATCTGCGACCTGAACCTGAAGATCCCAGGCGAGTATGGGGAGCTAGGGGGACAGAGCAGCAGCCGGCACCTTGGGACCAAATACAGGCGTGACCTAGAGCACACTGTCCACCTTGGCACTGGAGACATTGTCATTGCACAATTTTCTTAGGTTTTTTTTGTTTTTTAATAGAGTCTCAGCCAGGCCGTGGTGGCGCACACCTTTATCCCAGCACTCTAGAGGCAGAGACAGGTGGATCACTATGGGTTCAAGGCCAGCCTGGTCTACAGAGCGAGTTCCAAGACAGGCTCCAAAGCTACAGAGAAACCCTGTCTCTTTATGATTCTCCTGCCTCGGCCTCCCCAGAGCTAGGGCTACAAGCTAGAGATACCACAACAAATTTTTTGTTTTCACAGAGATTCGTTTAGGAAAAATGTGCTTGCCTCTTACCTTTTTGCTTCCAAATAAAAATAGTTTTGTTGCATTCCTTAGAGGGAGACATATATCTGCTTTTAGATTAACTCTTTGCCGATGAAAATAATGTCATGGGGAAACATGGCTGGCTGGTACCAATATCTGAAAGTATTGAGGAGGTGAAACCTAGCTGTAGTTCATCGTTTTTATCCTTAACATGAGAACTAGACTTTGCTCCAAAGCTAGGTGGGCCCCATTGAAGTGCTTCATGGTAGATTGAGACTCCATGCACTATAAGCAGGCCAATGGCCTACCTGAAATGTGCCTAGGGTCTCTGTGTACAGAGAATCACTGTGTGGGTGAAAGCTTCAAGATTCCTCTGCCCACAAACCGGCAAGACCTGTGGCGTTGCTTGAACTCTACGGAGAAGGGAAAAGTAGGGGCAATAACTAAATTGGCAAAGTCATTGCTGCACAGGTATGAGGACTCTGAGTTCCATCTCCAGAATTTACATTTGAGAGAAAGGAAAACCAGGTATGATGGTGCCTGTGTGTGATCCCAGTATTGGGATGCAGGGACGAGGAGTCCTAGGACTCGCTCTCCAGCCAGTCTAGCTAAATTGATCCACAGGCCAATGAGAGACGCTGTCTCAAAAAAACAAAGTGAATGGCTCCTAAGGAGCAAGACCTGATGCTGTCCTCTGGCCTGTGTGTGTGCATGCACGCACACATCATATACATACTCCACATGAACGTGTGCATACATTCACATGCACCTGAAGACATATGCTCATGCAAAACATACACATATCTGACCTTAGGAGGAAGGAGGCTCATTCCCAAGACTTCACATTCCTTTACCCTCCCTTCTTAGCTGTAGTCAGTGGTTTCTTACGAGGCTCATTCCCAAGACTTCACATTCCTTTACCCTCCCTTCTTAGCTGTAGTCAGTGGTTTCTTACACATGTACAACATCACAGTCAAGTGTGATTGCAGTTAGCATCTTATTACTATAGGCAAGATCACTTTTTTAAAACTGTTAACTGAACATGGTGGCACATGGTTCATATGATTCAAGGTGGTGGAAGAGGGGTGACCAGGACAGGGGTTGCTAGCCAGTGCATTTGGACATGGCCATGCTTTGGTAAACTGTCCTCCAGGAATGTATCGGATCCTATTTCTCCCCGTGATCCACTAGCAGGAGGCACCCTGTCATTCATTTTGCTGGGAAACTGTGATATCTCCATTTTAGTCTTGTTTCTACGATTACTTGGGACGTGGACTTTGCTTTGCTTTCCATTTTCATTTTGCAAATCACCTGGTCTCCTCTATTTGCGGACTCCCCACTTGAATATGGGGTCCGTGCAGTGTCGATATCTGTCTTAAGCCTCTTCTGGCCCTTGGCCATTGCTTTCAGTTACTTGATAGCAGAGGAGTCTACAGGAGACACTGTCTGTCCCTCATTATCCACTTGGCCCCCTCTCATCTGGTAGAGTGGGGGGAGCCCATTAGCTCCTGGGGACCCAGGCCACATTGGGTATCTCAGTCACAAAGTTAGCATATCTTGACAACTAATAGACATTCACTTCTCCCAGCCCTAGAGGCCGTGCATCAGATCGGACTAGCATGAGTAGATCCCTTCTTCCGGGTTGCAGATACCCAACTCGTATGCTCATGTGATGAAAGGAGAAAGAAGAGGTTGCTGGGGACCCTTCTAATGGCACCAAGTCATCATGAGGACTCCACTTAGCCCATTGAATCTGGGTTTTCTCCCCTGTACTTCTCTAGAGCTATTAGTTTGCCAGAGGAATGTGGCAGAGGCACAGACATTGGGTCCATACCATGATATGGCCACTCCTCAACCTCTCTTCCTTCCTCTGTTCGTAGGATACAGAATCATGAACTGCTGCACAGTGCAGTTTTATTTGGGCTCTAGGTGATGGCAACATCCAGTGCCACCCGCTTGTCTCCTCCATGCCAGTGCAGGCACAGTTGTGTGTGTGATGTGAACAGCTTGTAACAGACATGATTTGCTTCCTAGTGCTTGTAACCCAAGGCATTGCCTTTCTGAGAGTGGGGCCCCTTGACCTCTTTGCTGACAGCTTTGCTGGCGCATGGTTTCTCGTTTGCCATTGAGACTGGCATGCGCTCACTTTGGTCTCTGAGTGCATTTGACCTTATTGCCTGGGAGAAGCACCGAAGCTTGACAGTAAGAGGTGAAGGCTCTGTGGGCCAGTGAGATGACTCAGTGGCCAAGGATGCCTCCTGCTAAGTCTGATGACCTAAGTTTGATGCCCCGGGCCCACATATTGGAAGGAGAGAAACAGCTACAGGTTGTCCTCTGACCTCTAGGAACATATTGTGACACATGTGCTCATATATGCATGTATATACACAATACATACATTAATTAAAATGTAAGGGGGGATTCAGGAAGGCTGTTGTGTTTTCTGCTTTCTGTAGAGAAGAACTTAACTATGCATGGCAGATGGTCACATCACTTTTTCATAGAAACACGTGGGTTTTATTACACGCCGTGGCTTTCCAGCTCAGGTCCTAGTTTGAAACTGCCATGTAGAGGTAACTGGGCTCCAGCCAGGAAAGCTGTAGATATATCTAAATGGGACAGGAAGCTTTAGTGCCCCTAGAAGGCCATCAGTGCTGGCAGGGCCTGCCCGCTTCACGCTGGCCACAGGAGGGCAGGTCTCTCGCACCTCTGGGCTGTACCTGCCTCCCCCTTCTCTGCTTGCCCTGTGTGTCGTGCCTGGCCCTAGGCTGTCGCCCTAACTTTCTTCCCCCAACATTTCTGCTCTCAGAAATCAACAGCAGTGATATGTCTGCCCACGTCACCAGCCCCTCTGGCCATGTCACCGAGGCAGAGATTGTGCCTGTTGGGAAGAACTCTCACTGTGTCCGATTTGTGCCCCAGGAGATGGGGGTTCACACAGTCAGTGTAAAGTACCATGGACAGCATGTAACAGGAAGCCCCTTCCAGTTCACCGTGGGGCCCCTTGGTGAAGGTGGTGCCCACAAGGTCCGGGCAGGAGGCCCTGGCCTGGAGAGGGGAGAAGCAGGCATCCCAGGTAAGAATTTGGGACAAGTCTTAACTTAGAGACAAGTAAGTTTACACTGTACCCATTGCTCTAAAGAAACAATTTCCAGTGGATGGCTACAAGGGACATTCCTTATTCAAAGCTTTTAAAGCTGGGATTGGAAATCACTCACCTTTACAAAGCCAAATAGGCTTAGACAGATTTTGCTGAGTCTAACATTAGTGTGTATTAAGTCTCTTAAGAGGAAAACAGAAACTATTTCAGTACATTCTTAAGAACTGGTGTTCTGTACAACACAGTAGAACATTGCAAAGCTGATTGAAGGGGTCCCTTCTTGCCATGGCTGCTGTGGGAAGAGGTGTGGGGGAATCTGAACACTCTCATCCTCTTCTGCTTTGGTTTGGGTGTATTCCACATGAACTTCCTGAGCATTGGGGTGTTTCAGAAACTGCAATGATAGCCTTTGCCTGGGACCTGCTTGGGGCTAGGGCAAAAGGAAAGTGCTGGCAAGAATCTGGACTTATACTGCTGGCTTGAGCTAAAAGAGGGGCACAGGCTCTCGGGCTCTCTTACTAACCAGGTGTTTCTTTGCTCTCAGCTGAGTTCAGCATCTGGACCCGGGAAGCAGGTGCTGGAGGCCTCTCCATTGCTGTTGAGGGCCCTAGCAAGGCCGAGATTACATTTGATGACCATAAAAATGGGTCATGTGGTGTGTCTTATATTGCCCAAGAGCCTGGTATGTACTCAAGGGTTGACTTAGAATGCTTTCCTTTTTCGGAGATGGTTTAGTGGCCAGGATCAGAAATTTACCAAGTTAGGTCAAGCAAACAAGCGTTTGCATGTGGACGTACAGGGGAGAGCCTTCTAGAACCTCAGATGCAGAAAACAGGCCTCCAAGAGATAAGGAACCTTGTTCTCATCATCTCTTGTCTTTTAATGGTGGTCTCTGCTTGCTTGCTTTCAAATGCTTCATTCTGTCTACCAGTCAGCCAGACGTTCTGCCTACACGTGACGTGTAGCTGGTTTGGCTGCTTTAAGAGAGTGACCTCGACATCTGAGAACCTAGAGCAGGACTTTGTCACCTGTTATACACCTGAGCCCTTTTGGATTTCTGATAAAATCTGTCCTCAGGATAGTTTTTTTGGTGTACTCAACATAGAGTACATCAAATCATAAAAGAAATAAGTTCTATTAAAATAACTGTGAGAGCCAGGTGTGGTGGCCAGTGCCACCTGGGAGCTGAGGCAAAGCGATTGCCATGATTGCGAAGCCAGCCAGAATTTATATATAGTGAGCTCCAGGCTGACCTGGGCTGCAGAGTGAAGCTTGTCTCAAATAAATAAAACTATATGAAAGTATAGTTATCAAATACATAGTAGTGAAATATACATGACTTAATATATTAAACTATAATAAAATTCAGTGAAGGTACATTGATCTTAATTTCAAAGTAGTGATGATGTCAAGATAGCTGTAATTCTTCAAATAGGATGAAAATGCCTTGATATAGAATGTAAATATTGGCAATAAAAGGCACAGGTACTTCTCATGTACTGTGTTTCCTAGTTGATATTTCTAATGACAAATTCTTGCAGTTAGAGATTAGTAAAAATATATGGACACAACTGCTTTTCCTACTCAAGCCCCTGGGTCTCTAGGATCCTGTACACAGACGACCCTAAAGATGCAGGTCAAGAATCTCTGACCTTACCCAGTTAATACAATCCTGCTGCGTCAGTGTTAGCCAGGTGACCCTCTATCAGCTAATCAACTGTGGCCTAAAGGAGTGCTAGTCTCTGAAGACATCTGAGCCCAGCTTATGCCAGTGGCCACTACGGATATACCTTTCTGAGATTTCTGAAATGGTGGGGCTTTCCTATCCCAACAGGTAACTACGAGGTGTCTATCAAGTTCAACGATGAGCACATCCCCGACAGCCCCTACCTGGTGCCGGTCATCGCACCCTCAGACGACGCTCGCTGCCTCACTGTTATGAGCCTTCAGGTGAGACGCAAGGAAGCATCCATCTCCTTGGCCACAGGCCGACCAGTGAGGCTCCTGGACTCCAGAGGCCACTCTGACTCTCTCTTAAGTTCTAAGCCCTTATGCACAGATGTTACCAGTCATGGGGCAGCCATCCTGTGACAGGGTCACCTCCTTGTGTAGCCTCAGGACAAAAGGCACTTTGAGCAAGCACAAGCAGACTTGGTAAATGATACACCTTAACCACAAGTTTGCTTATAAATATCTATTCAAGAGAAGCAAAGGAAGCCTATTACCTGTTGGTTAAAGGAGCAGGGGGCCTTTCAGAACAGACGGTGCTCAGTCTAGTGATCTGTAGCTGTAATGATTGTTGGCTTCTGTTCCCTGCCAAGAACTTTCTCGGTGTTACTTCTGTAAAGCCTTGCAACACCCAGATAGGCAGCTTCTCTTGACCTAATTTTAAAGATGGTACAGAGTGGTTCTGGTAAAGAGCCACCTTGTATGAGGCAGCACACACACACACACACACACACACACACACACACGTATGCACATACACACACCAGAGCCAATTGAGAGTCACTGGAGCTGAAGACACTGAACATATTTTAATTAAGAGAAGCAAGTAGGTTGTAGAGAAACATCAGAATACCCAAATTTAGTTTGTAGTTAATGGGGTTTCTAAATAGCCTTTAGTTATCTCAGTTCTGAAAAACAAGTATTTTCTGAACTGGTTAAAATCCAATCTGGCGTAAGCCTAAATTATTGGAATGGGTGATAGAGCAACTAGCTGTACTTTTGGTTAACACTCGAGATTCCAGTCTTATGCTGAGAAACTGGGACTCGGGCTAGTTAGAGGTCCAGATGGGATCCACCCTAGAATCGCAGTCTACAGATTGACAAGGTCTCAACTGGAGAGCCCCAGAGGTCCTGACTGGTCGCTGTGGTGTAGATGTTTTTCTTGTGTTTCATTTAAAGGCTTCTTAACAGGAGTTTCTTTTGTGGCCGACTTACCTAAAACCTATAGAGGGAGATAAACACAGCATTTGTTGGGGGCAGAGAACTGCCTTCCTGCATCTCGAAGATCTCTTTTCAGATCTTCAGAGACATTTATCTCCCTCTTGAGGATTAAGCGGCAGCCACAGACTCAGGTAATAGCCTGCTCTCAAAAGCTGGTTCTGAGCCATCCTCTCCAGCAGACTTCTGCTGAGCTCGCCTCCTGCCACAGTTTACTCATAAGTATTTCAGTAAGTATGTAGTCGCTCCATGCCGAGGGATATGTAAATTATTTATCAGGGCCGTAGCAGAGGCCTGAACAACATCTGGTGCTGGTTATATGTGAGAAGTATGTTTTGTTTTATCTGGCTTTTTTGACTTCATAGAAGAGTGGAGTTGGCTGGCACTTTGTGAGGGAGGAGAGAGAATGGGAGTGATCTGGAAACTAAAGAATCCTTGCGTTGTATTATGCCCGCCCTCCCCAGGCTGGGATTCCTGGCATCAGAGTGCATAGAACATTCTACATCTCCACAGTAGAGTTTATAGTCACTAGCCACATGTGGGTGTCCCATTAAGGTGCAGCTAGAGAAACTGCATTTTTGTCATACAATTTGAAGTACTTTAAGTGATATGTTTCAGCCTGAAGCTAGGGACTAACCCAGGGGACACCGTGTTGTTAGGACCTACTGTATAATTGTCCTTGGACCATTGCTCAGCCTTCTTACAGTATGTCTAGAATCTGCACTTTGTGTTCCTGGATGCTCTTTTGCATACTAAGTGTGAGTCCTGCTGCATCTGAGGAATGGCTGTCCCAGCAAGTCCAAGTCAAAAGTGGAATATGCAACCCTTCCCTGGAAAGTATGGGCAGTCATAATAAAGAAGGTTGCTTTGTTTTAAGTACCTAGTACCTAAGCCACTCCTCCAAGGTTGTATACTTTCTAAGACAGGAAGAAAGTGAAGCTGACCCAGAAAAGAACAAAGACCACACCACATGTTTTGGAATTGCTTTTTTTGTGCTGACGGTTTTTGGAGCCTTCTCATGTATGGGCCAGGCCTTTGGCTGAGTCTTTATCATAATTTCATGTGCTCTTCATAACAGTTCCCTGAAATAGGGCCAGTTAGTTTGTCCGTTTTACAAGCAAGGAAATTGAGACTCAGAGTTAACAACTTTGTTTTATTACTAGGAAAAAGTAGTTAAGCAAAGTGCAGCCTACTTTACATGCGTAGCCCTTTAGAATTTTTTTCAAAAGTGCTGCCCATTCCTGCGCTTGACATGAATTAGTAACAAAAAAAGGCAGACATAGCATCTGGCTCATGTTGTGAAACCTATTCCTAAAAGGGATTCTGATGGTGATGATGATTTAGTGGGACAGACTTGGTGGTTTTGGACTGGAATCTCTCAAGTCTCCAGTCTCAGAACCTCTCCCCACTCTGAATGTTTCTGTGTACTATTAGAAATGTGGATGTATAAGCAGCCCAGTTTCCTTGTCAAGTGTTGCACAGAAGAGTATTCCCACCTGGAGCCCTACCTTGGGTCAGTGTGTGCTTCTGAGCAGGAACACCACCTACCATAACCTGTCTAATTTATTGAATTCTCAGGAATCAGGATTAAAAGTTAACCAGCCAGCATCCTTTGCTATAAGGTTGAATGGTGCAAAAGGAAAGATTGATGCAAAGGTGCATAGCCCCTCAGGAGCCGTGGAGGAATGCCACGTGTCTGAACTAGAGCCCGGTAAGTATCAGGGCTGGCACGGGGGTCTCCGCATCAGTGTTTCTGGCAGAACTTCCTATAGCTGTGCCTCTGGGGCAGGCCTCTCCAGCTACCATACTGCTGGCGAGTCTTCAAGTTCTTTCTGCTGCCACTAGACGTCCTTTATAACATGGGGTAGACACGTTGCCAGGAACAGAGACTTTTCATGCGACGTTAAACAGTCTCCTTGATTTTGTTACCTTTACCAGTTTCCTTTTCCATGACAATCACAGTTTGTCATTGTAGTTTAACAAAACCATACAGTTTTATTATATTGTTGACTTTATAACATGGGTAAGGATATTTAGAACAAGAGAATCTAGGTCTCCAGAGCCTGATACCTCCGATTTATATGTCTCTCTGATGTCAGTCAACTTTAAAGAGGCCATTTTGTCAATGAACGTTTATCGTACGTTAGAGATTTGGCAGGAAGATAGAGCTAGTAAATATACAGCTCTGCTCTCAAAACACTGCTTATGTTAATGCGTACCTATAATCTTAATATCCGAGAAGCTGAAGCAGGAGGACTTCAAGTTCAAGGCCAGTCTGGGGCTTCCTCCTGGACCATGGATTATGCACAAACCACACCCAAATACCTTCTTCTCCCCCCCCCCCAAGAGATCCTTTATTAAGCAGGGAAGAAGAAAAGATAAAGTGGCTGCTTTCTGACTCAGGCAGAAAAACAGCAGCAAATGACCTTGCTGGTGTAATTTTTAAGAAAAAAGTGAAGATCTGTGTTAGAATGGACTAAGATGTGGTGTATTTTGATTGGGCATTTTAATTAGGTGAGCCAAAGCAGGCTTTTGATTACTGGACTTTGATACTTATCCTCAGGAAATGAGTCTGACGTAAGAAATTATTACCAAATAGGTAATAGACATATTTACCAAATAAGGTAATAGACCTTGATGGC
This sequence comes from Chionomys nivalis, assembly GCF_950005125.1. Lineage (NCBI taxonomy): Eukaryota > Metazoa > Chordata > Mammalia > Rodentia > Cricetidae > Chionomys > Chionomys nivalis. Next base: position 51,355,306 of record NC_080090.1, on the reverse strand, counting down.
TAGTTTTAGGGATGTAATCTGTGGTTTACAAGGGAAGAGAAGGGGGAAGGGTAAGGCCTACCAGCGCCATGTTTGCCAGGCTTGCTAGGGCCCTTCAACAGCTTTGTTTCTCTCCTGAAACAAACGTTGGGAGAGGGATGCCTTGCCCATATCGTGGCTAACATTCGGCTACATCATAGAGAACCTGTTAGGATGTGTAACTGGCAAAGTGGTGAGCTGCTGCCCTTGAGAAAGCAGAATGAAGCAGCAGGAGACTACTTGGCTTTGAGAGTGAATTCTGAACATGTAAGGGCTGGGGAGATGGTTTAGTCAGTAAAGTACAAGCATAAAGACCTGAATTTGATCCAGCCAGACATACAACCGTGATGGGGTGTAGGGGAGGCTGATCCAGCCAGGCACACACGTGATGGGGGGTTGGTACAGGAGACTTGCTAGCCAGGCGGTCTGACTACATTAGTGGGCTCCGGGTTCAGTAAGAGAACCTGAATCAAAAACGTGAGGTGGAGAGTCACTGAAGAAGACACCCAGTGTCAACCTCTAGCCTCCAGGGCCCACACACAGATGACGTGTTCTGGATGCATGGGTACAAAGGTGCCCATGTAGTTAGCAGTACTAAGGATACCTGGCTAGAGGGTGTGCAAGGGTTACTCAGGGTCTCTTTCTTACTTGGAGTGTCAGGTAACCAGGTGGTGTTTATTCGATGTCCAGGGCATTGAGCTCAGCAGCAAGTGAAGCTTGTCCTTGGCCCAGGCAGCCTCTGAGATCCAGTGGTGTCTAAGGTCATTTTGGGCATAACACAGTTGAGGTGTTACCGATTACAGTTATAGGATACCCAACTCAAGTGAACACATGTAATAATAATGAGGCCCAGTTATTCCTCTAACTACCAAGTTTGGAGTCTGTGGTAGGTTTTAACAATCATTACTGAGTGTACTCTCCAAGGCCTCAAAGACTTTTTGTTGTTTTGCTTTGCTTTATTTTTTGAGTCGGCCTCTCTGTGTACCCGAGGCTGGCCTGGAGCTCATGTATCCCAGAGTAACTTCATACCCAATACCTTCCTGCCTCGGGCTCCCCAGTGCATCCTATCGTGTGGCATCAGGCCCAGTGTGCCCTTACTCTTCCTTGGCTTCAAGGCTTCTTTCCTTTTTTGTGCTGTTTCATTTTAAACCATATCAGCCAAGAGACATCTTCCCAGGACTCATTTTCAGAAGCCTCGAGATGCAAGAAATCTATAAGTCTCTAGCAGGCCTCTCCAACTGTCCCAGTGAGCTGGGACACACGCCCATTCCTGAGTCACTTCCTATGGGTCAAGAAATGAATTGATTTACCTTAGGGAAAGAATTTTCCCCATCCTGTTAAAGACCACATCTGGACATCAGGGTGGGGTTCATTTCCCCTGAAACATTTTAGCTTTAGGGGAGGACGTGGGCACCCAGCTGGGAAATGCTTGGAGAAGTGCAATACTGAGAGATAGGGGTAGGTAGCTCAGTCTAGAACATTCCTTTGTGGAGAGTACTAGAGAAACAAAAGAGGGTTTGGGTAAAGCTTTAATGGCCACAGGTCCTAAAGGAGATAAAGTGTTCAAGGAAGCAGGGACTAATGAACAGAGAAACCACAGGGTATACCAGCCTAGGTACTCACTCGACTGTTGACAGATGACCTTGACACACGTTGTGACCCAAATCAGAAAAGTCTGACTGTTTCTATTGCTGACAGTTGCTTACGTTGAACGTAATTAGAGAGCCTTAATACCGATTGGAACTGTATTGAGAAGTGAGCAGATTCTTTTCATAGAGAACAGATTGTGAAGCAGGGGCCGGAGTGTTCTGGTGAATGTTGAATTGGAGATTCAGAACATCTCCCAAAGGACTGACTAGGGAGACACAAATAAGTCTAGCTGACCTTAACCTGTGAGTTAGCTGCCAGGTCCCCAGAAGAACAGTGTCTTTAAATGATTCAACACTGGCCGGCTCAGGTTGTCTTGCAATGCTGTGTCCTCGCTTTTAACTCCAGGCTGCTTACCACCCACGTTTACCTTGTTTCTCTTCTCCTAGATAAATATGCCGTTCGCTTCATCCCCCATGAGAACGGCATCCACACCATCGATGTCAAGTTCAATGGGAGCCACGTGGTTGGGAGCCCTTTCAAAGTGCGTGTTGGAGAGCCTGGCCAAGCAGGGAATCCTGCTCTGGTGTCAGCCTATGGTGCTGGACTCGAGGGGGGCACCACAGGTAAGAAACCCTGCTCTCCTTGTTACTCGAGAAGCTGTAGGGCAAAGCTGGGGTAGACATCTTCAGTCCTTGGGAAAATGCGGGTGCACACGCTTTGGTGGACTTTGGAGACCATTGTTTGAGCCAGGATAAACTCAGAGCAAGGCCTGTATCATCACACTTCATTACTGTTTGTTGTAGACCAGATGTCTTTCTTCCACAAATTCCTCGGCCTTAGGGGCAGGATGGTGACAGCCCAGTATCATTAATGTGGAAGATTTTTTTTGTACAGCGTTCATGGTGCAGCTCCTGGGCCTACAGACAGACAGACAGACAGACACTAAGCAGCCTAAGCTCTCACGTAGCCTGTGTTCTTGTATCTATCTACTCACTGCAAATGCAGTGAAAGGGCTGACAGGGTGCAGCAGGCCTCGCTTTATGGCCCTCTCACAGCCGCTCCCTGGACCTGTCCTCCCTCCTCCTGCAGATGTGAACATTGCTCACTAGTCATCAGGTCAGAGGCTCTCTCACTTGCTGCCTGTCCCTGAACTGGCATGGGGCTGAGTGACCAGTTCGTACAGATGGTTGATTCCTTGACAGACTCATTCCCACTTCAGCTTTAATGAAGTTACCTCACTGCAAGGATAACTCACTTCTTCACTGAGCATCTGAAAGATCTTTCTGTGTGATCTTGCTGATTGGCTTTCATAGCTTGAACCAAAAGCCACTTACATGGTCAGCTTGAAATAGTCCTCAGCTCTGTCCATCACATCAGCATTAGAGATAATAAGGACTCTGTCCTTGTAAGCATCTGTGAAGGGGGTCACAGTGTGGGTTCAATAGGACACCTCTTATTTTTGCTGTCACTTGGGGCTTCTTGAGAAGATCCTGGTTTTTCAATGCCCCCTTGGTCTTCCCACCCCCTGCCGTGCTGTGAGTTGGGACAGAACAGAGTGTTTTCCCCTTGCACTGGGGGATGGTTTGCTATAGTAACAGCAAACCAGTCCTGGAGTGAGTTTCTTTGTAAGTGGTAGAGGAACCCTGCCCAAGTTAGGAGTGGCCGATAGACAGGCGTGCTTCCAGGAAGTCTGGCCAAGGCAGTGTCCTCCATAAAGCCACCCCCTCCGTGGTATTGCTCCTGCCAGATGCCCTTGGCACTCCCAGCCTGACTCCCGACTTCACTCTGAGCCAGTAACTTGCCCTTGAATGAGATCTACGTTGCAGATTGGGAGGACAAGATGAAGTGATCCAGTACTCTCCGAAGCCACTCAGCTGGGAGCTCATAGCACCAGGGGGGTCAGCCCCAAGTCTGTGATCTTAAAGTTTGAGCCCTGAGCTCCTGACTGTAGAGGCACATACTGCACCCCAGCCAACTTTGTGGGGTGTCCTAAACCAGAACGCCTACCCTCTAGATAGATGCTTGGAATGGTTTCCAGGCAGTCATACCTGTGGGCCCCTCCTGGCAGCAGAGAAGACAGCAAGCCTGGGCCTTGCCCACAGCAGCCTCAGAGCCTGCCATTGCAGCCGAGGGCCATCCAATCCCTTGTTGGCTGCTGCTGTCACGACCTTCCACTGCTTCCTCTTGGTATTTCTCACCCTTTGGAGCTCAGATGTCAGGCTGTCCTCAGCAGTGTGACTGCCAAAGAGCTGGTCTTACAGAGAAGCTCCCAGCCAGAGTAAAGGCCCAGACGTTATCCGCTTCTACCCTTCGTCATATTGGCTCTGTTCACAGAGTGGGCATCTTGTTTCCCTGGCCTGCCTGCCCCCAGGCTCTCCCCAAATATCCATCCAGAGAGGATGCAGCATGAAGAGAACTTTCAAAAAAGGATCTGCGAGGCCAGGCCGTGGTGGTGCACGCCTTTAATCCCAACGCTTAGGAAGGAGAGGCAGGTTGATACCTGAGTTTGAGCCCAACCTGGGCTACAGAGAGAAATCCTATCCCCCCCCCCCAAAAAAAAATAGGATCTGTATGGCCAGCAAAGGGCCTCATGTCCAGACTGGAGAAAAGCAAGAAGTCTTATGTTTGTGGCCAGGCTTCAGACAGAGGCCTGGAGTTGGCCTACAGCGTTTGGGGTTCTTTGGATCAGCCATGAGGATCGGCATGGAGATGGGTAGAAGCACCACCATGTACAAAGATGGTTTGGGTGTCACATCACATATTGGTCATAGCTGGAGTTGATGTTGGCATATGTCTGCATGTGAGATTTTCTCTCCTGTCTTCTCTTGGGCCAGTCCCTTAGCAATAAAATGGTTAGATGGCATATCTAATTCTTTCTGCTAAGCCCCAGCAGTGGATGGGCAAAATGGTGACAGTTGGGTCACAAAGCTGCCTCATAGGCTTGCCCCGTCTGTTAGAGGCAGTAAACACCAGGTAGTTCTTGACTTTTTCTTTTTGGTTTTTTGAGACCAGGTTTCTCTGTATAACTTTGGGGCCTGTCCTAGAAATGGCTCTGTAGACCAGGCTGGCCTGCCTGCCTCTGCCTCCCGAGTGCACCACCACCGCCCAGCTTAGTTCTTGACTTTTAACTCCTAAGTTCCCCCTTCACTGCCGTTTTGGGCCCTTGATTGACTAAAAGGGCAGTGCTTCTCTCCAGGACAGTTGAGTCTTTTCAACTTCCAATGCGTTTGTTCTCACCATCTTACAGCCACTTCCTGGACACATGCCCCTTTGTGGCTCATGGCCCACTTCTCCACACCACCCCCAGCCTCCACAGCAGCTGCTGGAGACTGGGGGAGGGGCTTCTCCAATGCACTTATTAACTCCGAGGCTGAGTCAAGGTGGAACAGTAGGGAGACTTTGGGACAGCAGCTTCAGGAAAGTTCCAGAAACAGCTGGCTCATGTTTGGGGGTCACACCATAGCAGCTCCTTTGTCTTATTGATAGCCAGAACAATAATTCTTTCTCTGGCCTAGGAACTGTAGTTAAACCAAAATATTTCCCAGCTGGGTTGGCGTCTGAGTCTCTGGCAGGAGTACAATGCTGCCGGAGGATGTTGCACTACAGCGCCCCCTAAAGGGCTTCTAGTGCACAGGAGTTGGTGTCTGGCACCCCTGCTGCTTCCACTGCCCCTCTGGACTGGAAGGAGGCTACAGGTACAGGGGATAAAGCAGGGATCCAGGCTGGGTCATTAGTTGACCCTCTCTTTTATCACAGGATATCTGAGTGGTCTGATGTCTCAAGGCTGCAAGTAGGGTATATGTGGCAGTTGTTGTGTGTGTCAGTCTCCCGTCTATCCTCCCATCTGCCTCTCCCCCCAACCATATAGTGACTATAGTCATATAGTGACAAATAGTTCTACACAGGAGGCTTGGATACAGCATATCACTTTCTGGTGACGCACCTTGAGTTACACATGGCCTGAACACCATGTGGAGTAAGAAACACTATGATAGAGTGTTAGGCTTGCAGAGTGGCATATGGCCTGGGGTCTGGTGTGGTGCTTAGTCAGTAGAGTTGTTGTTTAAATTAGAGCCTTCTCTTACTGCTGGTATTCATGGCAAAGTAAGTGAGCTGACAGCTCTAGGCACCAGCCCCAGGACTCAGCACAGTGTCTAGGATGAACAGAAAGGGTGGAGAGACTGGGCTTCCTCAGCCCCATCTACCCAGAGGAAAACGGTTTCCCCTAGAAGCAAAGCTAGGCTCTGTTGCCTGGGACAGCTCTGTTGCCGGGGACAGCACTTCAGCCTAACAGTGACAGCTTGGGTTTCCCTCTCAGCCACATTCCCAGAGACAATAGTGTTATCCAAGCAATCGGTGCTAGTGGGCAAAATGTCGGCCACACTTTTGACCTAGCCTGGGCAAGGGGGCTGCACCTCCAAAGCCTGTGCTTCTCTGTGCCAGGAACTCAGAGCTCCAGGGCCACCTGTTTCCCATGCTGCCACAGCAAGCAATTAAGTGTGTGTGTGTGTGTGTCTCAGCATTGTGTCACTTCCCCTTCTCCCTACAAACCGTCCATATGTCCCACTTCCTCTCTCCCAGGTATCCAATCAGAATTCTTCATCAACACCACTCAGGCAGGCCCAGGGACACTCTCCGTCACCATCGAAGGCCCATCCAAGGTCAAAATGGATTGCCAAGAAACCCCAGAAGGGTACAAAGTCATGTACACTCCCATGGCCCCTGGAAACTACCTGATTAGTGTCAAATATGGTGGGCCCAACCACATCTTACGCAGTCCATTCAAGGCCAAGGTGACAGGTAATGACAAGCCACTTTGGGTTTTGTTCTTCTGTCCTGCAGAGCAGGTCTTGTCAAATTACCAGTAGTAACAGCTGCAGGTGATTTATGTTGAGTCCACAGCTAATCCTGAATGTAAAGAAATGGTACGTGGGCAGAAGCATTTTCCTTCCAGGTATCAATATGAGCCTTGAAGAAAAAGGAATTGCTTCCTCTGAAGCCATAACATGGTAACGTATAGAGAACTACGACTTTGGGGGACAGTATTCACGAGAGCTGTGAGGGTCTCAGGATCTCAGCAGACCCTGCCCTTTAAGTCCTCCTTTCGTTTGATCGAGCTATAAATTCAAGCATTGCCTCAAAGGGTCAGGAACAGAGTTGATTTCGAGGGCTCTCTAAATACATATGAATTCTGTGATAATGTGTGGACTTTTGTATTGAATACTGTTGAATTTAGAGAGGGGACAGAACTTATAAAGCAGATAAATTGAAACTAGTACCTTGTCGTGGTAAAATAAAAGAGAGCAAGAATACCGGCCCCAGGACTGTGGAGCAGGTAGGGCCGCAGTAGGGAAGCATGCCATCTTCTGTTATTTTTGTCGCGTTCTGGAGAATTTTTTAAGTTTGTTCTCACAGCGCAGAAGTGACAGTCCTGTGCTCTGTTACCCAGGGGTTCTGCAGAGAACAGCAAGGAACTCTGTTCTTTAGTATGCAGCGTGGAAAAATGGAACCTTTTTTTTTTCTATGATAAACCAAAAGTGAGAGTCTTCCTAAGAACGCTCTTCAGTGAGTTTGTTTTAAAACTCAAGAAAAAAAAAAGGAAAGAAAGAAAAGGAAAAGAAATGGTGTGTGGGGCTAGAGAGGTGACTCAGCGTTTACAAGCATAAATTGCCCCTGACGGGCCTAGGCTGGAATCCCGTCGTCCACAGCAGCTGACAACACCTGTGTCTCTAGTTCAGAAAATTCAACCCTGTCCTCTGACCTGCTTAGGCGCTTGCACACGCGTGGGTGCACATAAGCTCACGCAGTCACATACACATCAAATCAATAAGCCTTTTTTAAAACTAAAAAAAAAATTATATCTGAATCTAGTATGTTCCAACTTGGGAAAATGCCCTTTGAGCGCGGGAGAGAAGTAAAGAAACAGTGCTAGGTGGTTTTCTGTCTCTGGCAGAAAAGAAGGCATATTTACACATTACACTTGGCTTAGTTGGAGCCTCGTTTCTGATCTTCACCTTCTACATAATAACAATAAAAGAATTCTATAACGCCTACCTTCTTCAAAAACACTAAAATAAATACCAAACAGTAAAACTCAGGGTGCACACCATGTGCGGCCTGATTCCCTGTTACACAAGTGGCATGGGCTCATTGTAGAAGAATTAAAAAAACTCAGAAAGGAAAGCCATCCTCTCATGCTCGGAATCAACTTCTGTTCTCCCAGCCGTTTATACTGTGTTACATAAGTATTCCACAGAAACAATAAGATGTGAGTGCTACCGGGTTTTTAGCCTATGGAGGAATTACTCAACCATGTCAGCCTTTGCTGAACCTGGTCCATTTGCCCAGCAAACCAGATCCTAGTTGTCTGGGTAAGACCCTAAGGAACTAGAGGACATGGCTTGGTGATATATACCTGTGATCCACCATGGAAAGCTGAAGCAGGCAGATTGTAAGTTTGAGGCCAGCCTGTGCTACCTAGTAAGACCCTGTCTTTTAAAAAGTGATAGTGCAAGGGCTGGGGGCCAGGCATGGTAGTATACTCCTGGAATCTCAAACCACTGGAAGATCAGGCATTCGAGAACAGCCTTGGCTAAGTGAGAGCCTGTCAAAAAGAAAAAAGCAACAAAATCCAAAAATTATTAGGGGTATGGATGGTGGTAGGTTACTTACCTAACATGCATGAGGACCTAGATTTGAACCCTTGCCCCATAATATATACAGATGTGAGATGCTGATGGAGTTGTTTTGTATCAAGATACGGGAGCTTTTTAGGGCTTTTGCAAGAGATATACTTGGCTGGTGGCTGACAGGACCACACCCCACATAGACACGCATTGATCTGACCTTTCATGCCTCCCTCTTTCCCATGCTCTAGGCCAGCGTCTTGTTGGTCCAGGCTCCGCCAACGAGACCTCATCCATCTTGGTGGAGTCAGTGACCAGGTCCTCCACGGAAACCTGCTATAGCGCCATCCCCAAGTCATCCTCAGATGCCAGCAAGGTGACCTCCAAAGGGGCAGGGCTCTCAAAGGCCTTTGTGGGCCAGAAGAGTTCTTTCCTGGTGGACTGCAGCAAAGCTGGTAGGCGTTACGGGTCTGCTGGGAAGGGCTACCCCGGGGGTAGTATAGACGTCCTCACTCACCTCTTCAGTACTTCCACTAGGATCTTCCATGATCTTCCGTACTTACAAATAACCATGTTTCTTCCTCTGCCCTTCTGTACTTAATATTCTTAGCTGATTTTCCTTTCTTTTCGTTTCTTGATTCTTTCACCAAGACGTAATAGAAGACAGTGATGTCCCCATTTCAGACAAATGGAAGATGATAGTGTCCCCGTTTCAGATTAGCAAACTAAACTGGCCACCTAACCCCTTTCTCTGACACCAGTTGCTTTAATCATGGCTTAAAATTGATTTGGACCAGAGAGATGACTCAGTGGTTAAGAGCACTGGCTGCTCTTCCAGAGGACCTGGGTTCAATTCCCACCATCCACATGACAGCTCATGACTGTACTCCAGTTTCAGGGGATCTCACACCCTCAGGCAGACATATAGGCAGGCAAAATATCAATGCAAATAAAATAAGTAAATCTTTAAAATTGAACATTTCCTGTGTTTTGGGAGGCCTGGCTCTCGCACCCAGCATACCTGGGCTGGAAATCCAGCTGGCTCTTCATCCATTCATAAAGCTCTGTAGCCACTTGCCTTGGGTGGGCTAACAGAATCCCCTAGGAGTCAGTTTCTTTTCCCAAGTGAGAATCATAATTCTTTCTTTAAGGTCTTTAAATAACAAAAGAACCCAACAGCTGGCAGCGCTGTAGCCCTATGTGCTAAGGGTTCAACTCAGTCACTTCTGTGACATCCAAAAGCTTTAAGAGGCGGCTGGCGAAGCTGGGCATGGTGGCACACACAGGTGGATCTCTGACTTTGAGACCAGCCTGGTCTACAGAGTGAGTTCCAGGACAGTCAGGGCAACAGAGAGAAATCCTATCAAACGCCACCCCCCACACCCACACACACACACACACAAAGAGGCAGTTAGTGGCCTTCCTGATTTGTAGCTTAGGTAGAGAGATATTTCATGTCTAAGATCACCAAAGCCAGGGGCAGGGTAGAGGGTGTCAGAGCTGGTGTCGGAATCCAAATCAGGCTGTGTCTACTGGTAATGGTGATGCTTTGCCACCTGTCAGAGGACTACGGTGTCATCACCCCAGCTCAGCCAGTAATCTTAGCCTCTCTACCTTTGTGAGTCACAACCCTCCCGTACTCTCTCTGATTTGCCTGACTTAACAACTTTCTCTTCCCCTAGGGTCCAACATGCTGTTGATCGGGGTCCATGGGCCCACCACCCCCTGTGAAGAGGTTTCCATGAAACATGTGGGCAACCAACAATACAATGTCACATACGTTGTCAAAGAGAGAGGAGACTACATTCTGGCTGTGAAGTGGGGGGAAGAACACATCCCTGGGAGCCCCTTTCACGTCACTGTACCTTAAAACAGCTTGCATCCAATCCTGGAGGAATCCTTCCAGTTGCTTTTGTTGCTAGTTTGCAATTCATTTTTTTTTACAATGTCCTCAGCCTGCTGGTGGGCCTGAAACCCCACCCCCAAACCTTCCCCCTTCATTCCAAGTGCCTTTAGTGCCCTATACTTGACTCTTGAGGACATGTGGGACATCATAAGAAACCAAACTGGGTACAAGAAAGTGCAGAGTACTCCAGATCAGTACTCTTGAGTTCAAAGGTCTAAGAACAGGGCAAGACTGACTGGCTCCCCTAAGCTCCTGGTCTACTCAAGCATTTGCCAAACAAGAATGTCATTGCAGAAGGGGACCCTTACCAAAGACCCTTACAACCCAATTTCTCAAGACTAGATGACAATAAGAACGTCTAACCCAGATCACATTCCATCTCTGCGCTCCCTCATGGGCCCTGGTCACTTTGACTTCATCCCAAAGCCAACTCAGGTGCAAGAGGCATGCAGAACAACCCTATACCCCGTTTTTGGAATTCTGCCCCTGCCTTCTGCTTTATAAACAGCCTTGATGACATGTAATCATAGCCAGATGCAGGGCCACTGCCAGCTACCCTCAGAGTCCATGACTTCTGCTAAATGGCAGAGGCCACTGATAAGCTACTGCCGGGCCCCTCTGCAAAAGCTGGAAGGGGTGGGTACCACTGTTATGACCCATGAGAGGCCTTAAGGACCAAGACACTAAGATGTGACCTCACCTGAGGTTCTCTTTAAAGGTTGTGTAAAGCATCTCCAGGCTGCCAAATGGTGGGAGCAAATGTTAACAACAAAAACGGAGTGTTGTGGATGTTGTCATGGATGTGGCCAGGGTGAAGCGAGGATCCTGCACCAAGACACGGCAGCTGGAGAGGTGTGGGTGGTAAAAGCCACCTGTCAGGAACTGGAGCAGCTGAAGCCGGATGTGAAAGGACACAGGTATAATAGACAGGGAGACCAAACTGGAATCAAATGCCAACTGGAAAGTGTATCTTATAACTTATTAAATAAAATGTTTGCTGCATATGTAGCTCCCTGTCATTCTTAGAATCTTTGCAATCAGCCTCTCCCCTTTTCTGTCAGTGTGGGCAATGTGATTTGACAACAGGCATGACTTTCTTGCAAGCAAAGGGCTGTCTTTTCCTTAGAAGCCAGGGCCAGCATGAGAGTCAAGGGGACTCAAGAGGGTACATGGGCCATGTTACCAACATGACTTCTTTGGAGTCCTAGATACAAAACCCAGGTAGAGCCAGGTGGTGGTGGTGCACACCTTTAATCCCAGTACTCAGGAGGCAGAGGCAGGCTGATCTCTGTGAGTGTAAAACCAACCTGGTCTACAAGAGCTAGTTCTAGGACAGGCTCAGAAGCCAGAGAAACCCTGTTTCGAAAAGCCAGGTAGAAACTATGGATTTTAAGAAATCTTCTTGCCTAATTCCCATGAATCTGCGATCTCAGAAATGTTTTTCAACCCGTCACATACCTCCACTGCCTTAAACACAGTACTGAGTGCCACCATCTGCCCCTCCCTCGTCCCTGTCCGTGCCAGGAAAAATGATTGCTGATGACTCTTGATGTGCTTAGCCTTTCATCTACTGCTCATTACAGTGGTCAGTTGACATTTTACAGATGACAAAACTAACAAGGGTTCAATTTACACCTCACAGTTACAGACCCAACTCATATGGAAACAGATTCGGGCCTATTCCTTTTGACTCCAGAATGGGAGCGCTACCCTCAAGGCACTGCAGGGAAGCAGCTCAAAGGGAAAGAGTTGTAGGAGCCCTACAAAAGCCCTTGGCAGTGCCCATGGTGACCCCAAAGCCGTCAGTCTGGGAATAAGGGAATTGGGGGTTCAGGCAGGGAATCTGGATCATTTTTACTGGTGGCATGTATGTGTACAGGACAGGGTTTTGTGTGTTCCAGGCTAGCCTGGAACTCCTATGTAGCCAACAAGGAATTTGAACTTTTTTTGTATGTATGCTGTGTCAGGAGCAAATCCTCAACTTTGTATGTGCCAGACAAGGGCTCTGCCAACTAAACTACATCCCCTACTCTGCTTTCTGCGTTGTATTTTTGTTGTGGTTGTTTGTTTTTCCTGCTATACCTGGCTGCATAGTGGAATGATTTGTTTTCCTCTGAGATTAGAGGGGAGGGGAGGCAGAGGCACCCTTTCTCCTCTGTGCCTTGAAAGTCTGTCCTAGACTCCTAGCCTCTGTAAGGCTTTGGGCCATGAAGAGTCCACGCAGATACCTGTCTAGTGTGATGCTGGCTTTGCCAGAGAGGCACAAGGATGCCACCATTCATTTATTCCCCTCTAGCCTGACTAGGTTTGCTGGGAGAAGCAGAATTTGTGCAATAACCGCGTTGACTTTGGTGTAAGGTGTCCCCGAATCTAAACACTGTCTTGTAACTGGCCATCTGAGCGTGCCTCTTTTGACTGGTTCCCATGATCTATAGATCCCACCGGGATCTGTGGGAACACTTCTTTGCTTGTTACTTTGTGTGGACAACCCCTGCTGGCAGTGATACGCCTCATACACAGGTGTGTGTGAGCTAGCTGGTTGTAGGCACCTGGTGGGTGATGATAGTTACACCTTAGGGGTACAACCCTGCCGTTGCTGCCTGTAACATCAGGTCCTACAGGGTAAAGACCTGTTGCTCTCAGTGCCTAGAACCAGAGGGCAGCTCTTATCTGCACCTGGGCGTGGTTACTATGGAAACAGGCTATTGTTTGTGTCAATACCCTGAAAACTTTGAAACTTAGTGGGCCTGGTGCCAGGTCCTTCCTGACTTGATGTTTGCCTGTTCCCCAGCTGAAGCTGATGAGTCTAGGAAGTTACTCCAGTGGCCAATGGAATTGCAGCCAGTACCCACCCTGCCCTACCAGTCCTGGGAGCCCACATTGTCCTCTGCAGCTCAGGGAAGTGCTTACCAAGGTGATTTCAGGGAGTAAATGTTCATTAATTTACACTTACACATATTAGTCCTTGGCCCCTTGTTTTTGGACTTCAGAAGGGGCCTTGAGAGCCACATTTTGATTCATTTGTTATACAATTCAGTACACGGGGATTTGATTTCCTTTGAAAATTGCTCAGCCTTAAGAATCAACTGAATCAAAAACATGGGTGTTCTAGCCCTGTACCTTCAGGTTGTTTCTTACAACTTGCAAAGCCAACACTGGGGAGGTGGATTTTTCTGGGTTTTGTTTTAGATTATTTTTGTTGTTGTTGTTAATTTGTGAGCAGATCTATACAAGTGCTCTACCTCTGAGCCGTGCCCCCAGCTCAATCCCTGAAATCTGTATTTAAGTGGGAGAATAAGAGAGTTGGGAATATAACACAGCTCAGTGGTAGAACACGTGAGTTCCGTCACAGCATCCACATGAGGAGGCTGGGCATAATAGCATCTACCAGACGTCCCCCATGCTGTTCCGGAAGGTGTGACATCTGGGTCCCCAGGCTCCCTGACCAGCTGACCTAACCTAATTTTACTAGTTCCAAACCACCTCAAAAAACAAGGTGGTCATCGCCTAATAAAATTTAATAATTTTTTTCTTACAAATGTCAAAAGTAGAGGCAGCGAAGGCTCTAAGCAAGCTGGATTCAGTTTTTCTCTTTGACCTTTCCCTAAAGATCTGGCCAAATGCATAGTGGGAGGGATTGTAGCAAACAAAAGCTCCTTCTCTGCTTTGTCTGGGCCCCCAAGCCCATGGGGACCAGATCATGTACATGGAATTTAGGGGACCCACCCCTCACACCCTTTTTCTCTTCCTCAGCATTCTCCAAGGCAGCCAGGAGCCTGGAATTTACAAGGCTGACTTGTGGCACGTATCCCAGGGTGCTCTGAGCTTTGGACTTGTTTATCTCCCCAGGACAAAGAATCTTCTGGTCCTTTATTGCCCATGTTTCCCCTGTCTGACCACCCGCCCTTCTACCGCACCAGGATGTCTTGCCTCGCCCAGTCACCACTGAGGTGGGGCACATTCTTTGGGTCCAGCTAAACCTGGGCAGGGTGTGCTCAGAGAGAACAGTGTGACAGAGGCTCGGGGCAACAAAATGACCCAGCGTGTGAGGATTTGCAAGCAGTGTGTCCCATGTAACAATTTCAGGTGTGGATTTCAGTCCCAGCCCTGTGGCTTGCCAGCTGAGTCATCTCGGGAAATGGCCTCCGTGTTCTCATCTGTAAAATGGAGAGACAGTGGAACTTTATATTCTAAGCTAAGAGAGACACCTCTCCTCTCAGCTCATTTACCCGCCCCCCACACTCCAACAGACCTGGGTAAGCCAGGACTTCCAGGGCGCCTGGAAGGATGTTGAGGTAACTTGGCTCCCCAAAGTCGAGAGGAATGGGTGTCCCTTTGAGAGAAAGCTGGTCTGTGGGGAAAGACAATCATGTGATGGTTCTAAGCCCAGGCTAGGAGATTCACATCCTGCTCTGTCCTGACTTACTCGCCCTAACATAACACTTGCCTCATGTGGGGCTTAGGAGAAGCCGTGGGGCCGTGGAGCCAGAGCCTGCTGAGGGCTGGGTCTGGCATCATCAGTGGGAACTTGTGAAGTCCTCAGCAAAGGATTCAAGTTAAATAGTCCCAGCCCTGCAGCCAACCAGCCAAGACACCCCAGGGAATGGCCTCTGAACCTCAGTGCCCACATCTGTAAAATGGGAAAATACCTTGGAGATGGATGTCAGTGCTCTGCCAGGCACAGCCAGGAAGGCATGGGACTTCTGTTCAGATGTAATTCTGGGCAGCTAGTAGAACAATCAGGGTTTGCAGCCTGACGTAAGAGCCAAGAAGTCACCCAAAGCCCTCAGAAGGAGGTAGAGTATCTGCCCAAACACATGGGCTAAATGCCTGTAGACCAGGCCAAACTGAGGCACAATAAATTGTTTTTTGCCTTCTAGGTTTTTCTTTTTCTTTTTTTTTTAAAGTTTTTCTTATATATTCTGGTCACAGCCCTGAAAGTCTGACAGATACAGGATCCTGTCCCAGCGCAAGCATTTAATGTCCCTGGACCCCCCTCCCCAATTTTCCACATCTGAAGGAACTCTGGTTGAACACCTGTAAGCACTGTGCTAAAGAAGCAAAGGGCCCAGTCTGGGGCCTTTGTGAAACAGCAGTGGTCTGGTCATAAATAAGGAGATGGCTTAAGGCCTCAGAGCACAGAATAGTGCCCAGTCAGGCAGGTATGTAGTACATCCCAGCTGGCAGTAATGGAGATTGCCCCACAAACCAGAATCTGCCCGGGAGCTTTATACACCGCGAGACACTCTTCTCATACTAAAGTCTGCTCCCCCATCATCATGTGCACAGATAGGCGGGCTACTAGCTAGCAGGTGGCAGGGCTGAGCCTCTGATGGGTGAGACTATAGAACTGCCACGACAATCCCCTTAGCCACATAACCAAGCTTCAAAATGGTAGGGGATGGACGGACCTTCTGTTAGTTCATCTGGGTGCCTGGTATATAGCAAGTCACTTCAGGGTCCATTGTGTGGAAGAGGGCATGACTCCTGTGTGTCCCCAGGGAATACTTGGCATATGATTCCCTGGTAAAGAATGGGACACCCCCACCTGCCACTTGTCACCCTGGAAGGGTCATGGGTCCAGTCTCTGCTCTCTTTTTAAAATTTATTAAAAACTAAGTGTGCTTGTGTGTGTGCGTGCATGCATGTGTTGTATGTGTGTGTACGTGTGCATGCGTGTGCGTCCTGTGACGTATGTGAGGAGACACTTGAAGAAGTCAGAGGACAGCTTTTGGGAGCCAGTTCTCTCCCTCTGCCCTGAGTTCCAGGATGGAACCCAGGCCATTGATTGGGCTTACATGACAGAACCCTTACCCACGGAGCCATCTTACTGGACTGTGGTTCTGTTTTCTCTTTCAACTTGACCTGGCCTGGCTTAGCAGTAGGTGACGCTAGTCCCCTCAGGATCCCACCCTGTCCTGTCTAGCAGGGCTGTCTAGCAGCCCTGGCAACTTGACTCTCATTGGCTACATGTTTCCTTGGAGACAGACACCATCCATCCAAACACAGACTTGAGCTTCAAGAAGCAGAATCTTCCTTCCCACCTCTGGGCTCCATAGCATGAGGGAGATGTTCAACTCCTCAAACCAGGGCGCTTGGGGAGAGCGAATAAAGAAGGAGATGGTTGCTCGGGCCACCTGGAATATCCGCTATGGTCACAAGTACCTGAAAGAGGGGTCCAGAACCAGGAAGCAGGCCTGGCAGGCACCCTGTGGGTCAGTCTTGAAAGCAGGCCCAGTGCCTGCCACTGGGTCCCCTGTCAGAAAAGAGGTACAGGCGAGATGGCCAGAGACCAAGGGGGTCCAGGACCAGCTGCTCAAAACAGAAGGTGTCCAGGGAGACAGAGTGAGGCAGTCCAGGGGATTTCCTCGATACTCAGCAGCCCAAGGCAGGCCAGAGGACTTAGAAATGAGGCACCCCACCCCAGCCACCCTGAAGCTGCTCTTCCAAGGCATCTCCCATGATGGCCAGGGCCGGACCCTGTACCTCAAGGAGCGGAATCGCCTGATACCAGAGAAGAAGTACAAGTACCCAATGGTGACTTCCTGGGAGTATGGCTGGCATGTGGGTAAGACCATGCACTCTTCCTCCCCAACCTCACACTTCATCCTCTTGCTCCTGACACAAAGAACCAAATGAGCTCACCACCCTACAAGTGGACCAGGAAACCTATCTACACATGGTTTCTGGCTTGTTCCCTAGAACACACCCTGCCTCCCTTTCTTCTTCTTCTTCTTCTTCTTCTTCTTCTTCTTCTTCTTCTTCTTCTTCTTCTTCTTCTTCTTCTTCTTCTTCTTCTTCTTCTTCCTCCTCCTCCTCCTCCTCCTCCTCCTCCTCCTCCTCCTCCTCCTCTTCCTTCTCCTCCTCCTTTTATTTTTGTTTGTTTGTTTATTTTGTTTTTGTTTTTTGAGACAGGGTTTCTCTGTGGCTTTGGAGCCTGTCCTGGAATTAGCTCTTGTAGACCAGGCTGGACTCGAACACAGAGATCTGCCCGCGTCTGCCTCCCAAGTGCTTGGATTCTTTAATCCACCACCGCCGGGCTTCCCCTTCCTTTACCAGGCCTCACTACATGCTATCTCTGCTAAGAAACCTTCCCAGGGCCTTCTAGGCAGACTCACTGAGCCCACTTGGTGCTTCTGCAGCTTGGTGAGTCTACAGAAGCTGCTAAGGCAGAAGTCCCTAGGCACGAACCGGAGAGCAAAACAAACATGATCTCTGACTCCATGAAAGGCAGACAAGAAGTAGATAATAGACTGTAGACGCAGGCAGCAGCCATGTTGTGAGGTTTTGGTTTGGTTTGGTTTGGTTTTTACAGGACGTAGGAGTCAGTTGTTGAAAGTTGGGGATGGGATAGAAGCCACTGTACACATCCTAAGCAAGTGCTCCACACTGAACCTCGGCCTGTTTCTGCACATCTAACTAGCTCCCAGATGCTGCCGATGCTGCCTGTCTGTGAACCACACTGACCATCAAAGCTGTGAGAATAAGAGATAACTCAGGATTTGGGGAGCAGGGAGGACTATTCTGGCAGACAGAAAACAGGAAGGCCCCCTACAGAGTCTTGTCCTGGGTAGTGACTTTGCATAGTGTTCTTCCAAAAAGGACCTGCTGGCCTGAACTCACAGAGATCATCTCAGTGAAGTGGCCAGCACCTCCTCTCCTGCTCTGTCTCACAAGCCCACGCTCACTGCCTGCAAACATGCTGTGTTGGTAGATTTTGCAAATACGCACTCAGGATACAAAGGCTCATTTGAATTCTAGGTAACAAATAACTTTTTGTGTGAGCGTACAATAAATATGATATGACCATACTCTAAAGATTATTCATAACTATCTGCAATCCAAATGTGACTGGGTAGTCTATGCTTTATCTAGCAACCCAGACTCGAGAATGTCAGTAGCCATGCTGGTAGCCTGATTCTGAATGTTCGCTGACGTAAGGGTCATGTTGGATTGTAGCCAGAAGGCAGACCGTCGTCTGCTTAAGCTCAAAGCTCCTCCCAGAATCTCTAGAGCATTTCATAAACCTCTGACATCACAGCCTGAACCCAAATCCAATTCAGGAGTCACTTGGGGAACAGATAAAAGGCCTTCTGCTGACTGATACTGTCCCCTACCCTAACTATAAACAGAGAGATGCAGCTCATCCAAGAGGGTGCAAAGAAGGCACAGGAAAGAGTCGGGACATTATCTGGGTCCCAGCTGGGTCAGTCAGAAATTTCCTTATGTATATATAAAACAACTGACTAATACCTCACACATAGTAAGTGCACAATAAAGCGGTAACAAGCATTATATTTATTAGTGTTATTATTAAATTATGACTGTTACTACTGTGGTTCAACAGGCAGGATTTGCAATGGTGGGCATCTGAGGATCTCCTTTGACCTTAGGCAGCCCCTAGAGACCTTGCTGTTCAGTGGATAGTGGGACAGTCTGATAATACCAGGAAGGTGAAGCATGGTAGATGAGCTTGGAGTTGGGTGAAGGGCCCAGCTGGTTAACGGCTGGAATGACTTAAGTGCTGGCAAACACACATCCTGATGGGGCCAGCGCAAGGTATGACATTCCACGCTGTGCACGCACTAACCTTTAGCTGTTGGGTCATGAGTTCTGAGCATCCTCAGGAAGGAACCGGGGACATGGAGAGGCAGTGGCTATACTCCTGCATGACAGAAGAGTTGCCTCCTGAAGGTGGGGAAGTCTAGCAGGAGGATGGTGATGACTCCTTTTCATCCAGGCCTCTGCTGTGTTCCAGGGGATGTCATGAAAAACTACAGTACTCCAGCTCATGCCAGAAGTCAATCCATCGCCAAGTCGTTTTACATCAAAAGTAGCATCTTCCATGTTCCGCGGTGGACAGATGACCTCATGTGAACTTGGCCTGGGAAAGGCCTCAGTGGCTCCTTTTCCCTATCTGGACCGGCCAGGTGGGTGATGCTCCGTGTTCTGCTGAGCCCTGCTTCCTTGGCTGAGAGTGACATGAAGAAGTGACCACAGACATACACCTCTGGCGTGTACTGTTGGCCTATGTTGTGGCTCCCGTCTACACACAGAGAACTCCACTCCTTACAAAGCTGCCGCCCCCACCCTGCCATCACTAGCAATGCTGCTCCTTTCCTGGGGAAGACAATGAGATGCACAGTTGCATCAGCAGGACTGGACAGTGGAGAAATTGGCTTAGCCCACAAGGTGCTAAGGAAAGCAACGATCTCCTAGTGTTTATTTCTCTACATTGGACTGATGGGATCTCTAGCAGAGTCGCACCCTCCCAGTGTCTCAGTTCAGTTCAGGGAAGAACTTGCCATCTTCTCTGGTGGCTTCCCTTGCCCCTGCATCAGTCAGAGATGCCCTGCTTCATGTGCTGCAACAAGCAGCCCCTACGTCCCAACTATTTAAACAAATAAAGATATGTTTCTTTTTCCTTCATTTTCAAAGACTCACTGAAGATGTATTTGTCCCACCAGAGTCCAGTCTAATGTGGCGTGAACAGCTTCCTAGGTACTCATCTAGAGGAGACACTGCCCTCATCTGGTGGCTCTGGCAATGACACACATCAGAATCATTTTAGAGTCCTCTGTGTCCAGGGAAAGGGAAAAAAGATAGAGAGTGTAAAGACACTGGAAATATGTGGGGGTTTTGTTCACTTGATTTTTCTGAGGCAAGGGTTCATGTAGAACTCAGGTTGACCTGGAACTCTTGCGTGAACTTCCCACGGCATACCCACTCTTAACCACCTTGGCCTTGGCCTGATGTTTATAGGGATTACTGCCTCTCGCATCCTGTTAATGAAACCAAGTCATGTGACTTCAGAGTCCAGGTGGGTGCTAATGCTGGGTGGTGTCCCATTATCACGAACCCGGGAAGGAATGAAGAGAAAGAACCTCTAAACATCTAGCCCATCTCTTCCACAACCAGTGTGTGCTATCCTGGAGCCATGGCCATAATATAAAACTCCCTGTATCTTCCTGTAGTAGTTTTCCTAGGCTATGAAAATCTAGGAGGCCCAGAACAACAGAAATTCACTGTGTCGCCACTCTCAAGGCTGGAGGTCCAATAACCAAGGGCTCCACGGAGCCATGCTCCCTTGGATCCGGAAGAGGAGCCCCTTCCTGCCTCCTTCGTGCTTCTCATGCCTTGAGGGCAGGCTGGTCCTCTTCGGCTTGCCACAGCGCTGCTCTAACCTGCCTTCAGCGTCACACGGGTCAGGATGACCTGTCCTCACACCCCCGCTGTAAAAGGATCCTCAGACATGTTGGACTGGGGCCCACATCACTCTAGATGATGTCACCTACTGTTTCTAAATCAGGTGACAGCAAGAGACACTGTCAGTGAGGACTTCAGCATACTCCTAATTCAGGGCATCACCCCTGCCCTCTGATAGCCAGTCCTTACGGGGTCCATTATCGGAGCCATCTTACTGGGTCTTCCTCTTTTCGCTTGGAAAGCACTCCCAGGCATAATCCCAGACATGGAAATAGTGGTCCATGAAATCCCATCACGTACTGCCATCGCAGTATCTTGTTGCTTAGGAGGCATCCATCTGTAGGGATCCCAAACCCTCACATAGCTCTTTGCAAAAACCAAAATGTTCATAGGTTTTCCTTAACCCAGGGCATTGCGGAGCTCTCCATCCTAGTCAAAAGGGGGCAGTCCCTCCGTCTGAACAGGAGCCACCTCCAGGGGAATTCTCCAGGCCTTCACTAGTTTGCTCATTACCCTGAAATCTCACAGACAACCAGACCACATAAAATACTGAGTACAACTAACTTACCTGGTTTTCCCTCATCAATCTTGACAACAATCTTGAGTGAGAGAGAGGAAAAGACAGACAGTGTGACCAAGGCCCACGGCACTCACACAGCAGCCTGACATGACAGAGTGGCTGGACAAACACACCTGCTGAATTTATTCAAACTCCAGTAACTCACTGGGTTCTCTGGGGCCATTGGATTAAAAGCGCAAGGCTTTGGCTGGGCTCCTGGCACAGAAGAGGGCATATCTTGGAACTCACAGAGTGAGGAGGGCTGTGGTGAGGAAGGTGAATAGCTTCCGAGCACAGAGAAAGCTCCCTGCAGCAGGTCACTGGCATTCTGTCATCAAACAACATCACACTTCATAAGCCTTTGGCACAGTGCCTGACTCTATCCATGTGTGTGAGGAATCGTGATTTTTCTCTAGCAACAAGTACACAAGTTGTTCGGAAGAGGACAGGCATTCTTGATGAACATTCTATATATCCGCTCTTCCCTACTAAATGACCATCTTGGGTGGGGAGTGTTTCCTCAGTTATCCCAGGGGCAGTGCCATGTAACTAGCACCAAGCTAAAGGTGTGGGCTGAAAAGTAGATTCATTATAAACGGCTGCTATCCCTAATTTTCATGCCTAAAATCTCCCTAGAAAACGAGCCAAAAAAGGACTGAGGGGTGGACACGTAGCTCGGATAGTAGAGTGATTGCCTGGCTTGCACAAGGTTCTGGGTTCAACCCTTAGGCCCCCAGCACCACATATAGGAGGCCTGACGAAACATTCCCATAACCACAGCGCTTGAATGTGGAAGCAGAAGGATCAGAAGTCCAAAGTCGTCACCTTGTTTGCACAGCAAACCTAAGGCCGCCTACAATACCCAAGACTCTGTACCAAAATGGAAGAAGAAAGGTGGGGAAGGAGGAGGACTGAGGAATGTCTCAGCAGTCAAGAATGTTTGCTGTGTAATCATGTGAACTAGAGTTTAGATTCCTGCGTTTCTGTAACATCCTGTAGCCCCGGCAGGGCAGCCGGGAAGATCACTGGGGTTAAGTTCACACAGAGCCTGCCTCAGAGACACAGACGAGACGCGATAGAGGATGACGCTCTCTCCTCTTTTGGCTTGAGGCATGCAGTCCATGCACACGTGCATGCATACATTCACATAGTAATGCACACAGGAAAGGGGATAGAAGAAGAGAGATGGGAAAGGCAGGCAGGCGGATAGGCCGTCTATGTACTTAGCAAACACCCATATGGAATTTGCACACATTTTTTTCTAAGCCTGCATCTCCAATTTGGTATTCGTGAGTCACACGTGTGTCACTGAGCACATTAAATGCCTTATGCACACTGATATAGTCTCTGAGGATAAAAGGCACCTGGGTGTGTGTGTCTCTGTATCTGCTTTTTGAAGATTGAGTACGGTAGAGAATATGAACAAGCCAATCAATAATTCTAAGACTGATACGACAGACTGAGTCAGTTTTCCTGTGAAGGCCTAGAGTGATTGTTGTCGGGCTGGCAGTCAGCGGGCCCCACCCACACAGATGTTCAGCTGTACTGCTGTAAGGCAAACGCAACCAGAGAGCACTCGAAAGCTCTGGGTGTGGCGGTGAGCCTGTAAACCAGCAAAGACCCAAATCAGAGTCGGACCGGCTAGATTTGACCCACATCACTGAAAAAACCGGCTAGATTTGACCCACACACACTGAAAACTATGGTCGCTGGATGATTTCAAATTGTATATTGGCTCACAGTTTGCTTGCATTAGCCAAGTCTACCCTGAACAATACTGATAGAACTCGGGGTTGTCAACGATGAGGAGTGCGGGCGGGCGCATGTGCGAGAGTACGAGCAGGGCAAGATGTATGAATTTCCATGACAGCCTAGAGAGGGATCCCTAGCCAGCGCCTGGCTCTAGCAGAGAGTATGGATGCAAAGAGCATTGGCAGCTTCCTGGGTCATCATCCTAAACTCCGTGACTAAGCCGAAGTTTCCAGAAGAGCCACCAGGTGGCGATAGAAGAGCGTACGTACTGACTTTGGCCTAGCATTTTGCTGTTCGTCCCTACTTGGATTTCCACGCCTGTGTTAGAGGACACTCAGGAGATCGTGACCTTTGGAGGCATACAGACCTGGATTTGATCTTGGCTCTGCTAGCAAGGCAAGTCAAGAATCCTGTTAGGACTCTCCTGGTTCCTGTTTCCATTTCTGGGTCCATTCTTCTATTAATGTTGAAAATGTTTATTTTTTAATCTATGTTTTTTACAAAGGAAAACACTAACAGGATGTATTAAATTTTTCTTCAACTAGAAACTTATCATGTCTGTGACCCCTAAAATAATTGTGTTCCCCAACCCACATCCCAGAAGCTGTGCCTACCCCTGCGCAATAAATGAGTAAACCCTGGGTTCTAGATTCTTTAGCTATATGACCTTGGGGAAGTTGCTTGACTTTTCAACCATAGAATGTGTATAACATCAGGCATCACCTCCTCACCTTGTGCTTGGAATTCCATGAGATAGCAAAGGCTACAACCTTTTACACTGATGTTCTAATTTTTATTACATTTATTTATGGGGACATGTTTACATGTGGAGGTCAGAGGACAACTTGAAGGAGTTCTTTCCTTCCATCAAGTCTGTTCTGGATCAGGTTCAAGTTGTTGGGTTTGGCAACAAAAGTCTTTACCTTCTGAGTCATTCTACCTGCCCAGGTAACATCTTTTGAGGGCACAGCTTAGGGGCTAAAGATGTAACTCAGCCGGGCGGTAGTGGCGCACGCCTTTAATCCCAGCACTTGGGAGGCAGAGGCAGGTGAATCTCTGTGAGTCCGAGACCAGCGTGGTCTACAAGAGCTAGTTCCAGGACAGGCTCCAAAGCCACAGAGAAACCCTGTCTCAAAAAACAAAATAAATAAATAAATATGTAACTCAGTGAGTAGTGTTTGCTTAGTGTGCATAAAGTGCTAAGATTGACCTCCAGCACTGCATAAAACCTTGCAGGGTGGTCAGTATCTATAATACCAACACTCAGAAGGTGGAGCGGGAAGATCACAAGTTCAAGGTCACCTTCCACTAAGTAGTCAAGTTTGAGATCAACCTGAGATACAGGGGATCTTTTCTCAGAAAGAAAGAGAGAGAGAGAGAGAGAGAAAGGGAGGGAGGGAGGGAGGGAGGGAGGGAGGGAGGGAGGGAGGGAGGGAGGGAGGGAGGGAGGGAGGGAGGGAGGGAGAAAAAAAAGGAAGGGAAGGAGACAGACTGGAGTGGCTTTGCAAGTGCCAGCTATTATTTGTGGTTTTGTCTTGAAGTCTACTTCTAGCTTGTAAGAAGCAGATCTGAGATCTCGAGTAAATGACCGTACAATCCAAAATATTTTGGCAAGCAAAAAGTGTTTGTTGCAGAAGGGTGCACAGTCAGTCAAGTCAAGCAGGCAAGCACACCCTGGGTTTTTTATTCCTAATGCAAACGGGCCCTGTGCCTCACTCTGAATGGTCAGAACTTGGCCTCACATTCTTACATGATTGACTAATTTAAAGTGGTACAGTTGCTAAGCAGAATACAATTTTGGGCATCAAGGGCAACCTTGAACTCATGTTTTGATTTCAAGAAGTATTGCCCCTGGATAATTTTACACACGCACACACACACACACACACACACACACCATTAATATGACATTAATAGCACATTTATATGATGTCTTGTCTTAGTTAACTCTTCCATAGACTCAATATATCTCCCACACACAGCAACCTGTTGGGAACACAGGCTCATATCACTCAGCCAGAAGCCAAGAAAATGGTGAACATGTGCCAAGCAAGGAGTCCTTGGGATGCAGAGGTGTGTGTGTTTATGTGTGTGTTTGTGTGTGTGCATGCGCGTGTGTGTGCTTGTGTGTGCATGCGTGAGTGTGTGTGTGTGCATGTGTGGTGGTCACATTAGTATGGGCACAGATTCAGACCCTTATGCCCTTGCTTTCTTAGAGTTCCTTAATTTCTGTAGCTTCTCTGAATCTAACAGATTGAAGCCACAGCTGCCAACATCCCATGAGCCTCTTCCAGAATGTGATCCACAGATAAGTGGCTTAGAAATGCTGGCTTCTTCATGATAGTAAATAGGAAATTCAACTCAGCAGCTGATCCAGCTGTGAACTTCATTCAGTGGCTCCACTTTCCGTCCATTCACCTGCCTGAAACTGGTTCCCTTTCCTTAATTTGAGAGGAACACGGAATATGGCCACCAATTTGGCCACTATGTGTGTATACTTATACATATACACACACGTGCATGAGGAGGCCAGAGATCTATGTTGAATATGATCCTCACTACTCCACCTTCTTTTTGAGACAGGGTCTCTCACTGAACCTGGAGCTCACCAATTCAACAAGACTGCCTAGCCAACAAACCCTAGAGATGTTTCGAGCACTAGAATCACTGGCACATGCCACCATGCCCAGCGTCTTTCCTGGGTGCTGGGGATTTGAACTCAGATCCTCATGCTTGTACTGCTAGCTCTTTACAGTGGAGTCATCTCCCCCGCCCCTGGCAACTGCCTTTTATACTTGCCTTCCTCAACTCAAGGAAGAGATCTGAGTGAGGGTCTCTGTGTGGGAGAAGACCCCTCAGGCCCTACTTCCAGGAGGAACACAGTGACAGTCACTGTATCAGAGGCAGGAAATAGATACGGAAGAAGAAGGTGCTATTACGAGGACTGAACGTAATTGTGTCCCCTTTTCTTGAAGCTCACTTGCCAAAATGCTTATGCTATAGCAATGGCAAAGCAAGGGGTTCTTGGCACTGTTGGTTCTAAGTAGCTAAAGGGAAATAACAGGCACTTAACATTTGGACACTGGAAAGTTTCTGGGTCTGTAAACTCAAAAGAGTGCCAACTTCTCAACAGCCTTATCATCTCCTCTAAAGTCTCAGAGGTTAATTGGACAATAGATCTCTCAACAAAATCTCGGAGGTGAATCAGCATTTTGGGGAAGATGTCTTTCCCAAGTTAACCAGGGCCCTTTTGATTTTATTCCCTTGGCAAGATGGCACATAATTCTAGTTCAAGGCTGCCACTTGGAACTAGAGTGGCTCCCAAAGGCTCATGTAGAAAAGATTTGGTACCCAACCTATGATGCTGTCAGGAGATGGGAATCTTGGGAGAGTTGGAGCTTGGTTAGGGGTCATGGTGAGAGAGCATACCCTGGAAGGGAAACTGAGATTATGCCTCCCACCCTGTCTGTCTACTTTTATGTGTATGGGTGCTTTTCTTGAATGCATATACACTTGTGGAGACCAGAAGATCCCACTGTGTGTGTGTGTGTGTGTGTGTGTGTGTGTGTGTGTGTGTGTGAAGCAACTCAGGGTTATAGACTGAAATTTCTGGAGACACAAGTCACAACACAGGCCCTCCTTTAAAGGTGATCTTAGGCTTCTGCCAGGATGATGCAGCTGACTAACACAAAACTCATGCCTTTTTTTCTTACATTAAAGTCACGCGGTCACCAGTATATTAAGGGAAAAAAAGCAACTCATAGACCCATATTTACAGTGTGATACATTTTGTATTTCTTAAGATTACACATGGTACTCATTTATGCATGAACACCTTTAGGAAGACCACAGAAGCTGTGTGAAAAGGTTGCTTCTGAGACAAGACACTAGGAATAGAGTCAGAAGTGCCATTGCTTTTCACGGCTGCTGTTCATATACAAGTAAAGTAAAGAAAGAATATCCTGGAAAACAAAACAAAATACACAAAAATGGGCACCCTAAATATAAGCAAAATGGTGCCACATTGCTGGTTTCCAGAGTGGCAAAGAGAGAACAAAGCCTCAAGTCCAAGTCAGTCAATGGAACTTGCCATTCCTGGACTTTCAGTGAGCTTCAATGCTGGACCCAGCACAAATACAATGTGGTAAATATTGCAAGGGAGACATGGGATATGAGACAGGGGTCACTTGGGAGAGACAGGGAACGCAAGGTAGAATCTCTTCAGGGAGTTGGGGGAAGGAATAAAAGGGAAAAGGGGGTAGGAAGGGAAGACCCTTTTGGAGCATCCAGTGCAAAGTGAGGCATAACAGAAGACTCTTCTCCCAACTTGGCTCCAAGTGGAATGAACTCAGACAGACAATGAAATCAGCTGGGCCATTCTTAATTCCTGAGTGTGCAGATAGTTTAGACCTATGTGAGCCATTCTATTTAGAAGCAAGGAGTGACTTTTAAAAAAGATGTTACAATGGTACCTAGGAGCAATTGCTTTTTTTTCCCTCTCTCTTCTTTAATGGTGTCTGAAGACTGAGCTCAGGCCATGGTAATGACTTATGGAGAGGGCTGTGGGTAGGGGTAGTCTATGGGTAGGGATGGGCTGTGAATAGGGATGGGCTGTGGGTAAGGGTGGGCTTTGGGTAAGGGTAGTATTGAATAGGTGTGGTCTATGGGTAGGTGTGGTCTATGGTTAGGGATGGGCTGTGGGTAGGGGTAGTCGGGTAGGTGTGGTCTATGGGTAGGGGTAGTCTTGGGTAGGTGCAGTCTATGGGCAGGGGTAGTCTTGGGTAGGTGCAGTCTATGGTAGAAGTGGGCTTTAGTTAGGGGTGGGCTGTGAGTAGGGGTGATCTATGGGCAGACATGGTCTATAGGTTGGGGTGGTCTGTGGGAAGGGGTGGTCTGTGGGTAGGGAATGGACTGTGTTCTTACTTGAAAATGAAAAGGGTGACACTGGAGGTTACCAGGTTGATTGATTTAGGACAATGGAGCCAGGACAACACAGTAGGAGTGGCCCTCATTCTTCATTCCTGATAGATGTTACAATTGCCCGACCCCAGCAGGATGAAGCAGAGTCTGATTGAGACATCATGAGGTATGATTTGAGTCTTGACATTTCTGCTCATTTCTGGGAAACTGGAGTCTTGTGAGCACTGACAGCTAGGACTGACAGCTAACATTTGTCCTGCTACCTAACTAATGGTAGGTCCCAGTGATGGTGTGGGGTCAAAGAGGCATAACAGAAGACTCTTCTCCCAACTTGGCTCCAGGTGGAATGGACTCAGATAGACAATGAAATTAGCCAGGCCACTCTTAATTCCTGAGTGTGCAGAGTATGCAGATAGTTTAGACCTGTGAGAGCCATTTTATTTAGAAGCAAGGAGTGACTTTAAAAAAAAAATGGCACCATGGTACCTAAGAGCGATTGCCTTTTTTTCTCTTCTTTAGAGCAACAGATTTTCTGTTGTTGGTGAAGGCCCTTGAAGACTGGAGTTTAAATTCAACTGGAAAGTGATCACTGACATCCAAAGCCTAAAAGGGGAAAATAGAAGTAGATTTGGTGGTTAGGGTATGCCTGGGACATATCATAGCCTTAGCAATGACCAAATTCAGGAGTAGAGAGGGAAAATGAAATGTCTGAGGTCATCAGGTAGAATTGATGAGTATTGCTCTTGGTCCTGCTCCTGGGAAATTTTGGCAGGTCTTCAAATCATAGAATTCTAGGTCTTTAGACTCAAGAGCATCCGTCCCACATTTCCAGGCTGGTGAACCAGAGAGACCAGGTGGTAATCTTACCTCCTCTTCAGACAACTGATAACTTTTCTGGAAGTCAAAGATGCTATTTGAATTGGGAACCACGGAGTTGACTATCTCTTGTCCTCGAAGCACAATCCTAGAGAGAGGACAAGGGAATAGATACATTAATTAGTCAAAGCTGTCAACTTCTGAGATCAAAGGGATGGCTGATTTAGACTCTGGAATTGATTGGGCAGCCTATCCCTTTCATGTAGTGGGTGTTCTGTGTCCATAACTAAGTTTAGCTTGCCAGCTTGACTGGTTAGTTTTGGTAAACTTGTCACCAAGCTAGAAATATCTGGGAAGAAGGAACCTCACTCGAGGAATTTTCTTCATCAGGATGGCCTGTGGGCATGTCTATGGGGGTATTTTTTATTGTTAATTCATACAGGAGGATCTAGCCCACTGTGGGCGGTACTAGACCTAGGCAGGTGGGTCTGGGCTGTAGTTCAGTTTCGTTTATCAAGATTATGGATAAAACACTCACGAATGAGTAAAGAACTGCGGGAAGTATCACTAGCCCCACTATCAAATTATTCTGCAGAGTTATAATAATAAAACCAGCATGGTATTGGCACAAAAAAAGACATGCTGATCAATAAAATAGAGATAAAGAGTCAGAAATAAGTCCACACACTCATGGATACCCGATTTTTGATAGAGAAGCCAGAAATATACACTAGAAAAAGTGGTAGTATCTTCAACAACATCATCAGGGAAATGCAAATCAACGCTACTTTGAGATTCCATCTTACACCTGTCAGAATGACTGAGAACAATAACACAAGTGACAGCTCATCCTGGTAAGGATGTGGAGTAAAGGAAGCACTCTTCCATTGGTGGTGGAAGTGCAAACTTGTTTGCCACTATGAAAATCAGTGTGGCTGTTTAATCAGAAAGATGGGAATTGAACAGAAAATCCATCCATTAGCTATGTTTATTTCTGCTCTATTCATAATAGCAATAAATTGGAAACAATCTAGATATTCATTACTGGTTGAATGGATAAAGAAAATGTAGTACATTCACAGAATGGAATATTACTCAGCTATCAAAAATGAAAATTTCTCTTTTCGTCAAGATAGCGCCGAAAGTGAAGAAGGAAGCTCCTGCCCCTCCCAAAGCCGAAGCTAAAGCGAAGGCCTTGAAAGCCAAGAAGGCAGTGCTGAAAGGCGTTCACAGCCACAAAAAGAAGAAGATCCGCACATCGCCCACCTTTCGGCGGCCCAAGACCCTGCGGCTACGAAGGCAGCCTAAATACCCCCGGAAGAGCGCGCCCAGGAGGAACAAGCTTGACCACTATGCCATCATCAAATTCCCCCTGACCACCGAGTCAGCCATGAAGAAGATAGAAGACAACAACACGCTTGTGTTCATTGTGGATGTCAAGGCTAACAAGCACCAGATCAAACAGGCTGTGAAGAAACTCTATGACATCGATGTGGCCAAAGTCAACACCCTCATAAGGCCCGACGGAGAGAAGAAGGCATATGTTCGGTTGGCTCCTGATTATGATGCTCTGGATGTTGCCAACAAAATTGGAATCATCTAAACTGAGCCCAGCCGGCTAATTCTAAATATACACTTTTTCACCATAAAAAAAAAAAATGAAAATTTCTGATGGGTGTTGGTGGTATACACTTTTAGTCCCAGCATTTGGGAAGAAGAAGCAGACAAATCACTCTGAGTTAGGGGCCAGCCTGGTCTACAGAGTGAGTTCTAGGATAGCCAAGTTTACACAGAGAAACCCAGAGAGAGAGAGAGAGAGAGAGAGAGAGAGAGAGAGAGAGAGAGAGAGAGAGAGAGAAAGAGAGAGAGAGAGGGAAGGAAGGAAATTTATAGGTAAATGAATTGAACTAAGCAAAAATCATTCTAAGTGAAGTAACTTAAACCCAGAAAGACAAACATAGTATTATTCACTTCTATGTCGATGTTAGTCACTGGTAAGCAAGCTACACTCTGTAGAACCATGAAGGTTAGGTAGAGAGTAAGGTATGAAGGGAGAGATGAATTCCCCCTAGGAAAGGGAAATAGAATAGAGAGTTATGGATGGATGATGTGGGGGGATTGAAATGAGAGGATCAGACAGGGAGGGGGAGGGAAGAAAGAAAGGAAAGAGGGAGGGAATGCAGGGATGGACAGTTAAAACTAGGGTCCATTTGAGGGATCTTATGGAACCTAATACAGCAGAAGTTTCCTGTCATGTATAATTCACACACACACACACACACACACACACACACACACACATATATATGAAAGTACAAAATGAAATTGACAAATAATGGGGGCAACGGCAACCCAACTGGACATCTCTCATCACCAAATTAAGTTTCAAGTACCGGGGATGGGTCACACCCAATCAAGTTGTTAGCCAAAAGGGGCTCATGGGAACTTCCAAACAAGCCAAGCTATTGTCAAGGCTCTCCACAAATCAGCAGTTAGGCCCTATTACTGCAGACAACACCAACACAACTCATTGAACACAGAGAAGTAGAGCTGGTGCCTACTTAGAGCCTTTACCTCTATGGATTAGTGTTTATGGTACTGGAAGGTACTCTGCATGCTACCAGGGGAGAAAAGGAAACACCAACCCAGCTAGAAACCTTCAGTCTATAAGAGTGACCTGCCTCCAAGACACGCTGGTGCAATAGTGTCACAGAGCTTGTGGGAGTAACCAGCCAATATCAGATTGGAATTAAGGCCCCCACCATGAGATGGAACCCATGCTCAACACTGCCTTAGTGACCAAGAACCTGAAACTGAATAGGTTAGGGACCTAGGAAAAAAGCAAATACTACTGTTCCGCTAAAGGAACATAGCAATAAAATGACTGCTAATGACACTCTGCTATACCCACAGATCTGTGCCTTGCTCGGCCATCACCAGAGAAACTTCCTCTTTAAAGCAGATGGGCACAAATCCAGAGACCCACAGTCAGAGACACAGAGAGTGAGAAACCTTGGGAAAGCCCTAAAAGGGAAGTCTCCATCAAATCCCTTCTCTCTAGATTCAGAAAACTGTGCGAGGAGGCAGAAAGAGTGTAAGAGCCAAAGGGGATAGAGGACAACAAGGAATTAAGGCCTTCTAGATACAACAGGGCAGCATGCATGGGGCTTGCTTGCATGGCTCTGCACCAGATGGGGTCCTAGAGCTGAAAGGAGATGTGTTAACACGCCTCCATCCCTACCTAACACAGAAGCTATTTCCAACTGAGAGTCAGCTGCAATTGAAAATCTAGTTTTTTCCAAGGAATCTCACTGAGGAAATTAATTACTCTTAAGTGAAGGTCCCATGCCCAGCAGTGGATGACCAACACCAAACAAACTCAGCGGCATCTTTGGAGGTTCTTTGTGTCATAATATTAAGCCAGGACTTTATTTTTCTTCTATCTTACAGCTCCTTTGTAGATATATTATGGCTTCTGGTTTGGGGTTTTTATGGAATTCCTATGTATTTGAACATATGTGTCTCTGCATCTATGTATGTTTCTTGTGCTTTTTCTTTGTCTCTTTTCCTTGTTTGGTTGCTTTGTCCTATTCCGATTTGTTTTATTTTATTGTATTTTATTATTGTTCCTTAGAATTCTGTTTGCTTTTCTGGAAGGAGGGGAGGTGAGGAGGAACTGGGAGGAGTAGCTAGACAGGAAGCCATAATCAGAATATATTGTATGAAAAAATCTATTTTTAATAAAAGAAAAATAAATAAATAAATGGAAAAGAAAAGAAGAGTAGCTGAGTAGCTAGAGAGATCAGGGCAGTCAGCAGCATCCCTTCATGGTCTCTGCTTCGGTTTCTGCCTCAAGTTCTTGGCTTGGTTTCCCTTAACGATAGACTATAACCAGTAAGAAAACCTATTTCAAGGCAATAAGACAGACATATTGTCTGATCGCCTGGTGCTTGAACCTATATACGCACATGCAACACGCGCATTCACCAACACACTAGATAAAACAAAACAACAACAACAAACCCTTTCCTCCCCAAATTCCCTTTGGTCACACTGTCTATCACAGCAACGGAAAAGCAAGCCAGACACTCCCCTAGAGGATGGCGCCTACAGTTTCAAAGCAGAACCGGTCCCCTGATAGCCCTGTGATCACAGGGCTGTAGCCCCAGCACGGCAAACGCAGCTGGTATAAGAACACACTTCACATATGAGCCACCCAGAACAGTAATGGTTTGTAGTATGAGAATGTTGTTTTACTCTCTGTCCCTTTTCACTTAGAGCTAATTGTTTTTTGGCAAAAATCTCAGATCAGTGCCAGCTTGTCTTGGAAACCTTCCTAACTCCTCATTTTAACGAGAGCGAACTGCCACCTCCAAGTGCTCTGTAGAATGACCACTTTCTCCTGGGCGTCTGCTTTGTCACCTTTGTACAGTATCATGATATTTCCTTTAAAATGAGATCATTTATTTTAATGAGAAAATGATGGATTGAAAGAAAAGTACAGAGGGAGGAAATGAATGTAAAGATAATTTGCAGCTATGACACCAAATGAAAATGTGGTATTCAAATTATCAACAGACTTTAAGGACTGGGGTGAAGGCTCAGTGGGTAAGAAGGGCTTGGTCTAAAGCAAGAAAACATAGATTTGATTCTCCAGCACCTACATCAGAAGCTAGGCATGTCTGTGTCCTTCTGTATCCCCAGCACTGGGGCAGAGTCAGGCAGATCCCCAGAGCTCACTGCCAGCTTAAACAAAAGAATTGAATTCCAATTCAATAAGAAGCCCTGTATCAAGGCAATAAGACAAACATGGTTTTCTGATCTCCAGGCACATGAACCTGTACTCACTTGCTTTCACCACCATCACCGCACATGCACATGCACACACACGCACAAACACATGCACACACACAAATGTCATATACAAAAAGAGGAAGTGGACTCTAGCATATGACACGGGAAGTGAAACAGGTAGGTCTATGTGGTCTTAGTGTCCTGCCTAATTAGTGAAAACTACCCTTCCATGGATCTGCCCTGAGCTTTCCCAATTCTGAGTGGTAGTTTGGTTTCTGGGTTTGACCTGCTGAAGATCCCACAGCTGACATGGTTGGGTAAGCCAGTGGTGCCATCTGCCCAGCTTGCCTGAAACATTTGAAAATGGGAAGAGAGCCCTGGATGCTTGGGAGGCTCGCCCTGGGCTTCCATTTTCGAGGGCTGGCACAATAAAAACCAAAAATTAATCTGCAGCCTGTTTCCAAGAGAAACAAAGGCAGTGAGGAGACCTTGAGGCCTGTGAAGCGCACCAGGTTGATGGCCTTCTCAGACTCCTTCCTCAGCCAGCTGAGGGATGAGAACGGCAGGCACCATGGGACTGCGGTTCCCCCACTTGTTTGTGGTTTGTGCTGCGGATAGTCCCTGATGTTCACACACTTTGGACACCCACACTTCCCTCCTGACTGAGGGAACAAAGCTGACAGTTCTTGAAAGAAGAGAGGGCTGGAGGATGGCTCAGCGGTTAAGAACACTAACTGCTCTTCCAAAGAACCTGGGTTTAATTCCCAGCACCCACATGGCAGCTCACAACTATCTGTAACTCCCTCTGACACCCTCTCACAGACATACTGATGTGAGAGTCTTCTGTTTTGTGTTGATTTCATTGGTTAAATAAAGAAACTGCCTTGGCCCTTTAATAGGACAGAAAATTGGGTAGGCAGAGTAAACAGAACAGAATGCTGGGAGAAAGAGGCTGAGTCAGGCAGTCGCCATAATTCTCCTCTCTGAGGCAGACGCAGGTTAAGATCCTCCCTGGTAAGCCACCTCGTGGTGCTACACAGAATATTAGAAATGGGTTAGATCAATATGTAAGAGCTAGCCAATAAGAGGCTGAAACTAATGGGCCAAGCAGTGTTTGAAAGAATACAGTTTCCATGTAATTACTTCGGGTAAAGCTAGCCATGTGGGAGCTGGGCGACGGGAAGCGCCCGCAGCTCCTACAACAACATACATGCAGGCAAAACACAAATGTACATAAAATAAAAATTAAATAATTAATTAAAAAAGAAAAAATCCAGGGTAAGTTTAAATTACAACAATAGCCATTATTTAAACACATGTAACTGCATTTATGTGTCGTAATAATTTAAAAAGTATTCAAGTCAGGTGTGGTGGCTCGTGCCTGTACTCCCAGGCCTCAGGAGACAAAGGCAGGTGGATCTCTTTGAATTCAAGCCAGCCTGGTCTACAGAGCAAGTTCCAGGACAGCTGTGCCCTCTTGATCATCCAGTTGGGCTTATTGACTGTCTACATCCCCACATAGAGGGGTGGGGTGAGTCACAAATCCTTTCCTGTGAATCCAGCCCTCCCAACCACATGTATGCAACTCATCCCCCACTGCCCACGGCTTCCGAGAGGGATAGAGTATACAAGCCTGGGAAGACTAGGGGATCCAGGCTTTATCTATGCAACTATGAAAAGGTCATTCTCTCTGTTGGGTAAAGACCCTGGTGTGGCCTTTTGGCAGGGGAACACTCATACTCCAGTGAGTAAACCCCTACCTATGATATTTAAGTTAGGCCAACAAACTCATAGGTTCTCTGGCCGTGGATCCTACCCAGGTTTATAACTGGGACTGGGGGAGGGGCATTTCTCACAACTCCCCCAGGGAAGAAATTGTAGTAACAGTCCTGAAATGCAACCGATTTTTTCTCTAGCTGAAGGGCTCGGGCTGCCCTGGTACAAACGGACCAAGCAGCCTCTGTAGAAGCTCCTACCTGTCATAGGCACAGTTGGTGCTCTTCTTGACTGTGGTGTCCACTTGGTCCCCAATCAGCCAAACAAAGTTGAGGTCAGTCCTCAAACGGATGTTCTGCCAGGCCTTCTTGGGGACATAACTGCAGCCAGCATTGAAATCACCCATGAAGATGAAATTCTGAAAGACATGTTTTAGAACCATCACTTGGCAAGCACTGGAATACACGACTTCATTGTCAGCCACCGGCAAGGGCCCCACCTTTCATGTCCAGTGAACAAAGAGGTCTTTTTGCTTTGTTCAGATTGGAGACAGGGCTTCTCTGTGTAGCCCTAACTGTCCCAGAACTTGCTCTGTAGATCAGGCTGACCTTGAACTCAGAAATCCTCCTGCCTCTGCCTCCCACGTGCTGGAATTAAAGGCAGGTGCCGCCGCCACCCAGCTACAAAGAGGTCTTTCGGGACTTGGATTGGACCCCTCCCAATATATTTTGTTTCTTTTAAACTTACTATTGTGTGTATGTGTGTAGTGTGTGTGTGTGTGTGTGTGTATACACATATAAACTTGTTGATTTCTTCTGTCCTACTGTGGATTTTAGGGATATAACTTTGGTTGTCAGACTTGCACAGCAAATTCTTTTACTCACTGTAAAATGTCACTGACCCATCCATCCCAATATTAACTCCTGGTCCTAATACACTAGAATGTGACTACATATAGAGTCTCGTGTAATCTAGGCGTGCCTCAAATTAGCTCTGTAGCCCAGGATGGTCTTGGACCCCTGATTCTCTTGTATCCACCTCTTGATCTCTGTGCACTTCCATACCCAGCTGGAGAATAGGACTTTTAAAATATAATTAAGGTTAAAAAATGAGGCCAGGTGGGTGGCCCCTTATATAGAAACAGGACTGGGTTTGCTCAATGGTAGAGTACAGGCACGTAGGAGGTCCTGACTTTGATCCCCAGCATGACAAAAATAAATAAATGAATTTAAATAAGAGAAATAAAGATTAGAAAATAGAAAGATACAGAGGAAAGACAACAGAGAGACAGCAGATGAAGATGAGTATCTATAGGCCAGGGATAGAGGTCCCAGAAGGAACAACCTGGCTCTTCCACACTGGCATTGGCTCTGCAGCCTCCTGAACAGCGAGAAACAGCCCAGAGTTACTTCATGCACCGGGTTCTGGGGCACTGCTATGTTACTAGCGAACTCACAGTTTCCATCTGTGTTCCCTTTTTAAGAGAACAAACAGGTTCCAAGTGAGTCAGAGTTTGGACAAGGATCTGGCAGTGAGAACAAGGAGTGGGAGAGAGGATGCTTGCCCCATAATGCCATCCTGATCTTAGTCACAGTATCTCTGTAACCTGCTGCACATAGGTAGGCAAGAAACACTGGAATCCAGCTAAGATATCCCCTCACATAAATAGTGCAGCAAATGTGGACGAACAAACCCCTCAGTTCCCAAGAAGCCAACTTAACTGGGGTAATGCGGTGATGGCTATTTGACATCTCTCTGTGTCCTACTGTATGGAGGACAGAAACTAATTCCTATCAAAACTCAATCCTTTGAGAGACAGCCTTAGAGTGACCTGCTTTTCTCCACCCTATACCACCAAGATTTGGAAGCGTCCCAACCCCCACAGGCCATGGGAAGACAATTTTAACATTCTGTAATTACAGAGGAAACATCTTATTTCCTTGTCTGTGCTATTGTTTGGGATGATTGCTGACTTGAGAGTTTTCCTTAAGAGCATTTCATTTTGACCTCTGCAATTAGGGTTTCCCTTGAGATTAAGGTGCATAAAGACAGAACGCTATCCCTAACCTATGTGCCCCAGTCAGCAGGAAGTGATTTACCAAGCTCAACTGAC
Source organism: Chionomys nivalis (assembly GCF_950005125.1). Taxonomy (NCBI): domain Eukaryota; kingdom Metazoa; phylum Chordata; class Mammalia; order Rodentia; family Cricetidae; genus Chionomys; species Chionomys nivalis. Next base: position 51,318,290 of record NC_080090.1, on the reverse strand, counting down.
ATGGCTTGAAACACCATGAACCACAGCAGGGACAGGCAAGAGCAATTAAGTGGGTTGCTCTAGGCCACACAACCAGAGTGATTAAGCAACATAACCCAGGGCCAAACCTCAGTCTGCCTTCCTGAAGGTCCATCATCCACTGTTTCTTCCCCAGATACTCAATGTATTCTTGCTGAATGTGTGGACTCATCGTTTATTTCGGAACTTACAAATAAGCAATTAAATGCACCCCTGGCCTTCTTGATGGTCAGTTCTGACCAGCTGTGTCCACACTTGACTCATTTTGCACCCTCGAGTGGGGGAACTGAAGAGAAAGAGGGACTCTCGGCATCACATTCCGAAAGGAGAAAAGAGGAATTTGGCAGGAGAGCCGTCTGAGCACTTCCTCAAACCCGCAGAGCCACAGATGACAGTGTCTCTATCTTCCGAATGAGAGGTGATGGCTGTCTTGAGGAGTGAACACCATAATTGCTTCTCCTTTTCATGATCTTGCCACTTGCCTCTGAAACACTCCTGACCTCCTAGGCCTCACTGTTCTTAGTTATAAATTGGGACTGATTAATGACCTTTTGTGGTTGTGTACACTGTGCAGGTACACATATGTGTGTGCTTGTGGGATGACTTAGTGTGTGTGGTGGGTGTGCACAGTGCAGGCATATGTGTGCATGCTTGTGGGATGACTTAGTGTGTGCAGTGGGTGTGCACAGTTCAGGTACACGTGTGTGTGCTTGTAGAGGCCAGAGTACAACCTTGGGTGCTGTCCTTAGGTACCACTGCTTTCTTTTTTCTGTGGTTGCATCTCTCACTGGCATGGAACTTGCCAAGGATACTAAACGAACTAACCATTGAGTTCTAGAGATTTGTCTGCCTCTGTCCTCAACACAGAAATTGTAAATTTGCACCAGCATGTGCAGTACTCTCTCTCTCTCTCTCTCTCTCTCTCTCTCTCTCTCTCTCTCTCTCTCTCTCTCTGTATCTGTGTGTGTGTGTGTTGTTTCGTTTTATGGTTTTGGGGGACTGAACTCAAGTCCTAATGTTTGCAGGACAAGCATTTTATCAAGTGAACCATCTCCCCAGTCCCTTGTTGGATTATTGAGAGGATTAAGTCCACTTGTTCATAAGTAGTCTCAGCACAATGTATAGGCCTTAGGACCAAACAAATAATAATGGCATCCATTATACATGGAGCAGAACATGAGTTCCCAGGACCCACAGGGACAGGCCCATGTAGTCTTAGCAAGAAGAATGTTTAGGGCTGAGGAAAAGCCTACGATGAGGCTGTACATCAGTTGCGGCTTGCACGTACTCCACCCCCTCACCCTTCTACTGAATGACTGGGTGCTGCTTGATGGGAATGGGACAAGCACAGAGGCCCTCACCTGCACTTTCCACCGCCGTTTCACATCCGTGTAGACATCAACCAACTCATCAATCTCTTTCACGGAAGTCTCAGGAGTCGTGTGCAAGGGGATGATCACGAAGTCCTTGACAGCTGAGGAATAACAAACAGGAGGTGGCACACTACCCATTGAGGGCCCCCTAAAACTGCCTGAAGAAGGCCCCTCTAAGAGACACCGCTGCATTGTGAGGGCATCGTGACAGAGGGCTGGAGACGGTGGCTGAGATTCCGGTGTCACCAGGCTGCTTGCTGTCAGGACATGAAAGACTCTGTCCTCCAACCTGTGCTCTCCCCAGCTGAGAGGAAGCTGGTGACCGTGGTCACGCCTGGCACTGTGGGCACTGTGGGTTTTCTCTCTCTTCCTAGCTCTCTTTCCTTTCCTTTCTTTTTTAACAGTCTGTGTGTGTGTGTGTGTGTGTGTGTGTTGTGATCTCACCTGCCCTTCTTTTTTAAAATCTTTTTTTTTCTCTTGGTTTGTTTGGAGTACTAAAAATTATTTATGTTTTATGGCTATGTCACTCTTTCTAAGAGTAATGAATCCAGTTGGATAGGGTAGCTCACATCTGTAGTCCTGAATTTAGGAAACTGAGACAGAAGGAGGAGGAGTTCGAGGCCAGCCTCAGCTACAGGAGAATGCTCAAAAAAATGAAAAAAATTACCTACAACAAATAAGTAAAGGTTACTTGTAACCAGGACTTAGTGACTGCTTTTGTTTAAAGCCGTCTTCTGGGGCCGTAGATGTCCAAGGCCTGGCTAAAGGAAGATGAACGTCTGGAATCCAGGCATTTGCTTTGCGTCTGTCTCCTCTGCTACCTTAAACTCTGGCTCAGACTCTTTGCTGACACATTCACCATTTAAGGAGACAACAGGATGGCCAGTCTCTCATCCCCCAAGGCTGAAGACAAAGAGATGTATTCCAGAAACAGTGAACCTTGCAGGCAGATCAAGCCCTGACAGAAACCTCGGTTCTAACCCCAGGAAGCTACAGTGTCCTCCAGGGGACCTGGAGCGGGTAACAAAACTACACATGACATCATACCATGACTGTTGACCAACGTCTAATTCTACCCCTCCTGGCTGTTCTTCTTTCCTCTATAATCTCAAGGTCTTACCAAGATCCCCCAGGACAGGGCTAGGACATTTGTCTGCTTCCTGTTGTTGCCATACTGACAATCAAATTCCTTCCTTGTTTTACCACCACTGTCTCAAATTTGCAGGGGGCAAATCTGGAGCCAGGCCCCTGATCAAGGACTTTGGTAACATGTTTAGCTTTTGTATTAAAAGGAAAAGAAAAATGGAGGCTGGCAAGTTTATAGTCCTTTTGCAAACAAGAAGAAAAGCAAAATAATAATAATAATAATTTACCTAAAAAATTAGAAAGCAGGGCATGGAGGTACAAGGCTTTGATGCCAGCACTTGAGAGTTGAAGGCAACTTGTATCTGTAAGTTCAAAGCCAGTCTGCTCTATATAGTAACACCCTTGTCTCAAAAAAGAACAAGAAAGGATGGAGGTGCTGGAGAGATGGCTTAGTGGTTAAGAGCATGTACTGTTCTGACAAAGGATTGGAATTTGTTTTCCACCTATGTTGGGTAGCTCACAGTTGACTAGAACTCCAGTTGTAGGGGGATCCAAGACTTCCGGCCTCCTTGGGCACCTGCACGTGCATAGACGCACACAGCCCTGGGTTAGGTCCAAAGCATCACATAAAACAAAGCATGGTTGCCTAGGCCTGCAATTTCATCACTCAAAGGGGGGGGGTGATGAAGAGTCGGGAGTTCAAGGCCAGGCGGGAGTATGTGAGACCCTATCTCAAAAACAAAACAGACAAGGAGATGATGATCAGGGTACGATGGTATATTTCCCTAATCCCAGCTCTGGAAAACAGGAGGCAGGAGGATTGTAAAATCAGGGTTAGTCTGGGCTACATAGCAAAACCTTGTACCCAGACCACAAAACAACAGAGAGAGAGAAAGAGAAAGAGAGAACCAAAAGCTCCAAAGTGTGGTTCCCCAGGTGGGCCTAGTAGCCAGGCAACCTCTCATTCTCTGCCTCGATCCCACTCCTGCCTCACGTGTAGAGGCTACAAGAGGAGATAGCTTGAGACCCACAGTGGGAATGTGAGGGAAAAAAAATGTTTTGTTTTGTTTTTCTCTCAAAGGTAGCTAACCTCTAATGGGCCTCACATACCTCTTGTGTATGTGCGTGTCTGTTTGCCCAAGACCTGGACATTCTCGAGCCCTTACTCTTCCAAACTCTTCTCCTTTACACTGATTATGAGCTAGCCAATCACATGAGACCGTGCGGTCAACCTCTCACCAATAGCACGAGAGGCAATCGCCACCTGCATTAAAATAAAAACTATGCTCACCTGGCCTGGGCTGTGGCACACCTTTTTGCAAGATGCCAGGTTACTCTTGCTTTGGTGTGTGTTTCCTTATGTAACACTGAAGATACTGTTTTCCCACAGGAAGCTGGGCCTCAGACCTGCAGGCTGTCCCTGGAGGCGGGAGACCTACTCTTTAGCCGTACCTCCAGCTCATGGCTCTGCCTTTCTGGTAATTCCCTTACACACTTCACCACATTCCCACCTCTGAGATTTGGCTCTCGGTGCCCTCCTGTCTCCAGCCATCTGAATGGTAACAGACCTTGTCTGCCTCTAATGGTCATGACTAGTCACCCTTCTAAGATCCCTCTGCGCTGTTTGATATGTCCTGTTTATTACTCCTTCATCTGCTGTAAGCTTCTCTTCTCTTCTATGCTTCACCGGCAAGAGACACCTCCACGGTGCCAGGCTCCTATTTTCAATTCACCTTCTTGTCTGCACTACCTAGTACAACACCAGGCACCCCAAGGTGCTCAAAACTGTTTCTTGATTGAATTTGTGAGTGAAAGTTAGATAAATGGATAAAATTGCTAACTCATTTGTTTTCAGTCCTGAGACAACAGGGTAAACTCCTGACCCAAGGGAGAGACGAAGGGTAGGAAAGACTGGGCGTAGAGGCTCAGGAAAAGTAGATCTACTTAGTAATACACAGAGTCTTGCCTCTCTTTGAGAAAAAATAAGTACTTGGAGGTGGAGCCTCTCCCTGCTCAGCCATAAGTAAATTGGATAATAAATTAAAGGATAGTTGCACTCATTGCCCTCAATAGTCCCTCTCCTTTTCTACTGAGAATTCACACACCTCTCTTCTATCTTCCCAAAGTACTCTTCCTCCAAGTTAATTAACCCCGGGCAGAAATAGTTAATTCTGTAGTTCTGAGTGTTCCACCAGTGTGGGACGGGGACAGGCAGGCCTGCTTTAATTCTGCATATATCTCTTCATTCACACTCTGTATTCCTTCGACAATACGATGTCATGAGGGCATGGACTTTGCCAGTTTTAGGCCCTCAGAAGGTCACATAGTAGGTAGTGAAAAGCATTTGACTTTACATGCTGAAACTTATACACCAATTTTAATTCTTGACTTTTTTTATTTCTGTTCCTTCAGTGCAGAAGATTGACTCCAGAACCTTGTACATGCTAGGCACGAGCACTTTCACCAAACTATATTTTTGGCTCATAGTATTTTGAGAACAGGGTCTCACAATATAGTTCAGACTGGCCCCAATTGGCTGGTCCTTCTCCCTCTGCCTCCTGAACACTCAGAGTACACGCATGTGCCACCACATCTGGTGAATTTTGACATTCTATTGAGTTCAGTGGTGACTGGGAATATGGGCTTCTGGGCCCGTGTCCTGACTTACAATTCTGGCTCGTCTACTTTAATAGTTGGACTTTGGCAAGTGATAATGCCTTTAAAACCCCAGTCTTCTCAAATCTGAATTGGGGATAGTCCTAGTCCCTACATTGCAGTCCATGGAAGAAAAACAGGAAACTGGCCATTAGACATGGACCAGTAGAAGAGTTGCTGGGGGTCAAAGCACACCTGGTTTACTTTTACTCCCTTCTGGCAATCTGTGGAGGGTGGAGTTATCAATGATCCTGAGAAAAGTATCCAGGCTAGAAGGTCCTACATTTTGGGATTCTCAGGCCAGCTGCTTTTCTCAAGCGTTAACTCTCACCTCAGGGATCACATAAGACAATGCATGACTCTGCAAGCATGCCACACATGCTCAGGGCTGGGCCCCTTCCTGGGTGGGCAGGAGATGGGCTGATATGGCTTAAATATGAAATGTCTCTCAGAGGTCTGTGTGTTGAATACCTGGTCCCCAGATGGCAGCATTATTTTGGGAAGTTGTGAAAACTTTAAGACCTGGGGTTTTTGGAATCGAATAGAAGACCCTAGCTTTAACCCACAAACCTATGAACACCTGATTTTCGATAAAGGAGCTAAAAGTATTCAATGGAAGAAAGAAAGCATCTTTAACAAATGGTGCTGGCAAAACTGGATGTCAGCCTGTAGAAGAATGAAAATAGATCCATATCTATCACCATGCTCAAAACTCAAGTCCAAATGGATTAAAGACCTCAATATCAGTCTGAACACACTGAACCTGATAGAAGAGAAAGTGGGAAGTACTCTACAACACATGGGCACAGGAGAACATTTCCTACGTGCAACCCCAGCAGCACAGACATTAAGGGCATCATTGAATAAAAGGGACCTCCTGAGACTGAGAAGCTTCTGTAAAGCAAAGGACACTGTCACTAAGACAAAAAGGCAACCCACTGACTGGGAGAAGATCTTCACCAACCCCGCAACAGACAAAGGTCTGATCTCCAAAATATATAGAGAACTCAAGAAAGTAGACCGTAAAGGGCTAATCAACCCAATTAAAAAATGGGGCACTGAGCTGAACAGAGAATTCTCAACAGAAGAAGTTCGAATGGCCAAAAGACATTTAAGGTCATGCTCAACTTCCCTAGCGATCAGGGAAATCCAAATCAAGACAACTTTAAGATACCATCTTACACCTGTCAGAATGGCTAAAATAAAAAACACCAATGATAGCCATTGCTGGAGAGGTTGTGGAGAAAGGGGTACACTCATCCATTGCTGGTGGGAATGCAAACTTGTGCAACCACTTTGGAAAACAGTGTGGCGGTTTCTCAGGAATTTCGGGATCCACCTACCCCTGGACCCAGCAATACCACTCTTGGGAATATACCCAAGAAATGCCCTATCATACAACAAAAGTATATGCTCAACTATGTTCATAGCAGCATTGTTTGTAATAGCCAGAACCTGGAAACAACCTAGATGCCCTTCAATGGAAGAATGGATGAAGAAAGTATGGAATATATACATATTAGAGTACTACTCAGCAGTAAAAAACAATGACTTCCTGAATTTTGCAGGCAAATGGACGGAAATAGAAAACACTATCCTGAGTGAGGTGAGCCAGACCCAAAAAGAGGAACATGGGATGTACTCACTCATATTTCGTTTCTAGCCATGAATAGGGGACGTTGAGCCTATTATGAGTGGTCCTAGAGAAGCTAATTAAGAAGGTGAACCCAAAGAAAAACATTTAGGCGATGAAAGGAGACAGAGACAAAGACCCACATTGGAGCACCGGACTGAAATCTCAAGGTCCAAATCATGAGCAGGAGACAGAGCACGAGCAAGGAACTTAGGACCGCGAGGGGTGCACCCACACACTGAGACAATGGGGATGTTCTATCAGGAACTCACCAAGGCCAGCTGGCCTGGGTCTGAAAAAGCATGGGATAAAACCGGACTTGCTGAACATAATGGACAATGAGGACTACTGAGAACTCAAGAACAATGGCAATGGGTTTTTGATCCTACTGCACTTACTGGCTTTGTGGGAGCCTAGGCAGTTTGGATGCTCACCTTACTAGACCTGGATGGAGGTGGGTGGTCCTTGGACTTCCCACAGGGCAGGGAACCCGGATTACTCTTAGGGATGATGAGGGAGGGGGACTTGATGGGGGAGGGGGAGAGAAATGGGAGGTGGTGGCGGGGAGAAAGCAGAAATCTTTAATAAATAAATAAACAATAAAAAGAGAAAAAAAAAGACCTGGGGTTTTGATGGAGGAAGCAGGTCACTGGGGAGTGACTTCCGAGGTTATCCCTAGGGCCTAGTGCCTTTCTCAACCCTCTCCACCATGAGGTGAAGAAGCCCTGTGACCTATGTTCTCACTGATAGGATGTTCCGCCTTACCACAGTCTCCGAATCCACAAAGCTGCAGCTATGGAAGAATCCTCTAAAACATAGATAGATCTCCCCTGCTCCTCTGAGCTGTGTTGTGTATTTGGTCATAGTGACCCCAAGAGCAACTAATACAGGGTCATGATCTCACCAGTGAAGGGTGATTGGAACCAAACCACAAAGGGCTCCCTGGAAAACACGTCGGCGTCTCCATCCTGGTAGTCATGGTAGAGGTATTTGTCTTTCACAGACACCAGCTTTTCCCTACAAGAGGAGGGAGAGAGAATGTCTTCTCACTGAGTCCTGTCGTCGTGACTTTAGTAGCTTCCAGAGCAGGCTCAACTTTGGGAGGGTCTTTCCCCTAAGAACAGGTAGAATCAGCTCTTCTCCGTGAGCTGAGGATCTGACTTATACGTGCTGTCTGGGACACAGCAGGTGAATGTTCAGACTTTAAACAGAAGAATGGGAGGAAACCAGAGAAAGTCCTTCGTCCTGTGCTCAGATGAGCTGGGCCAGGACTTCCCCACAAAGGACAATGAACTCCTACCCTGGCCAATCGGTAGTTGTCACAAAGCTGCTGTGCTTTCTAGCTAATGATTGAACAATTTTCTTGTGAAAGTCTTAGGTGATTTGTTTTGAGACAGGGTCTCTCCTCATATAGCTCAGGCTGATTCTCAACTTGCCGTGTTGCTTGCAGTCCGATCCCTTTACCTCTACCTTCCAAGTGGGGTGAAAAGCCTGCGCCACCACAGGGCTGGAGGTTGAGCCAGGCTCTGCACGGGCTGGGTGAGCAAGCCCTCCAGCAGCTGAGCTCCAGTCCCAGCACATGGGTTTGACAACCAAGATCCTGACTGCTATGATAACTGCTTAGAGACCAGAATCGAATGCTTTTGTTTGACTTGAGACAGGATCTCACTTTGTAACTCTCACTAGCCTGGAACTGTGTAGACCAGGCTGGCCAACAACTCACAGAAAACTGCCTGCCTCTCCCTTTCTAGGACTGGGATTAAAGGTGCATTCTGCCATACCAGGCCCCGATGCAACATATACATTTGAGTTGTATATGTTCAGAGAGATGAAACTCACTTATAGAGGAAGGCATACTGTTCTTTGTATGTGTTTCTTCCAAGTCGAGAACTAATCACATAGTTGTACGTTGTGCTTCTCCGTGAATTTCTGGAAAACAAAATTTAGTGTGTTGTGAAAAATAAACAGACCTCTAAACACATTTGCTACCTCTGTCCCCACCCTAACCCCCATCCCTGCCCTAGTAGTAGCATTTGGTACCACAGCTGCCCCTACCTCCATCCCTGCCTTCAAATCCCTAGCGCTGAGGTATATAATACCACAGATGTCCCTACCCACACTCCTGCCGCCACACCCCAAGTGCTGACATATAGTACCACATATAGTCTTTCCTTACTTTCCTTCTTTCCTCTTCCTTTTGGTTCTTTAAGACAGGCTTTCTTTTTTTTAATAAAAACAAAAACAAAAAAAAACAAATGTGCGTTGATGTTTTGCCATGAATGTCAAGTCCCCTGGAGCTGGAGTTATAGACAATTGTCTAAGAACTGAACTGGGTCCTCTGGAAGAGCGACTATCACTGAGCCGAGTTATCTCTCCAGTCTCAAAACAGGGTTTCTCTGTAGCCCTGGCTGTCCTGGAACTGCCCAGGCTAGCCTCGAACTCACGGAGATATGCCTGCCTCTTCCTCTAGAGTGCTGGGATTAAAGGCATGTGCCACCACTGCCCAGCCCCTACTGTGTGATTTAATAACACAAGGCTAGGATTTGAGGCCAGACTTTCTCATCCACAAGCTTCAATCTGCTTCTGTGGGAATCACGGAGACAAGAGATGACCCAGGCAGAATCAGAAATCCTTGGTTTTAGTCTTCAATGCAGCCTGACAGGTAAAAATGCTCCCATCAAGCCTAACAGTATGAGTTTGGTGTCCAGCACCCAAAGCAAAGAAGGAGAGATCGACTCCTGACAATTGTTCTTTGACTTCTACATGTGTTATGGGACACACACACAATGGAATAAAAATAAGAAAGAAAACAAAGAAAGAGATCCCTGCTTTGGCCCTGAACCATAGCTATCACTCATGCTTTCTAGTTGGAGTCAAATTTCTCAGGTTCTGTCCAAGTGCTTCTTCTGAGGCCCACCAGCTCACCAGGGAATCGCTCAAATGTTCTGGGACTGATTTTAAACAACCACTATTTATTCCTGGGCTAGAGCTCACCATGCGGGGAGGAGGAGGGCAGCAGACCCAGTAGGGTGGGTGCCTTTGCACTTACTTTAAGCTCTCTGGGGGCCCGTCCCTCTCCCCATTTACCCATTCAGCTTCTCCATCAGTATGGGGCAGATGTTGTTGCTGCTGTCCTTGATTTCCATCAGGAGTATAAGGTCGCAGCGTTTGATGATCTGCAGAGAGAGAATTTCCAGGACCGTTTATTGTAAATCACCAAATCTTTCATTAGGCCCTTGCTGGGTTCCAAGCACCATAGTCAGGTGCTTACTAGCGTAAGTAAATCTCTTTCTGAACTGAGAACAGCTCTTTGCTCTGTCCCTTTTGTGTTTTGTTGATGTTTGCTGTAGTTTTGAGATAGGACCGCATTGCTTAGGTTGGTCCCAAACTTCAGGTCTGAAGTGATTCCCCTGCCTCAGTTTTGAGTAACTGGGATTTCAGGGGTGCATCATGTGCCCAGTGGTTTGGTTGTTGCTGTTTATGTTATTTTCTGCCTATTTTAATTTTTTAATTAATTTCTTTGTTTGAGGAAGGGTCTCACTATATAGCCCTGGCTGGCCTGGAACTCAGAGATGTGCATGTCTCTACCTCCAGGGTGCTGGAATTAAAGGTGGGCACTGCCACACTCAGCTGGTACATCCATCTTAAGGATGAGGAGACTGATGCTCAGACAAGGTCATGTTATCCAGCCATGCAGCTCAAAAATATCCACACTGTCATCTAGATGTAAACAACCAACCAGAGACACTCCTGACAGTGACACTCCTACACAACCCACAGCTTGGGTTGAGTGGTTGTAGTGGTGATAACAATAAATACATATTAAACCTTAATGAGTAAAGGTACGAGGCTGGGTGCTACAGATCTCAGAAGGCGTAATTACAGTGGTAACAACATAAGAGCTAACATTTACTGTGAACCTACTTCACAGCAACACTGAAAGAGGGATATGATGGTTAGCCCATTAGATCTAGATAGTAACTAAACTCAGAGTATTTTAGCAATTATCCTAAAGTCACAACCAATACAGGTGGGGAAGCTATGGTTCCAGCTCAGTTCTGTAGGTTCCACTATGCTCAGCTATTAAAATACAGCCACTCAGAGACTCAGAGTCCAATGGAAGCAAGGCAGTATAATGGAAGGAAAGCAGAATTTGTGCTAAATGAAAGTCACAAGCCATGGACATGCTAGATATGTCCGTGAATAATTAATTGCTTCTGTCAGAAGAGCAGGGAAGGCTCCTGGAAAGAGATAGCCTTTGGTCCCTGAAAGGGTTAGAAATAATTCACTGGGAAGAAAAATACAAGAGACATTTTGTCAGGGTGAGCTGCCCTCAGGGAGCGGAAAGAGCTCACACCCCTGGATGACCATGTGGCTCTGAGTAATGGGATGCTGGCGACTCAGCTCCACAGAATGTGGCTATCGAGGGTGAAGCAGTCATGGAGAGCCACTGGGCCTCTATGTCCAGAGCATCTCCAGTTATATCTGCAGAAGAGTGGAGTCCACGTTCCTGGGACCAGGGATGCAGACTTTCAGAAGCTGAGACTAAGGACTGACTGATCAGGAAGCCTCGATTCTAGGAGAAACCCACAGCACTGGCCATGTGTCAGTCTCAAGCCAGCACGCTGGTCAGTCACTGGAAACTACCAGGCCTTTCTAGAAGTGACTTTAAAATGCACACACCTTTAATCCCAGCATGAAGAGGCAGAGGCAGGATGTGAGTTTGGAGTTTGAGGCTAGCCTCGGCTGCAGAGTGAGACACTTTCTAAAAACACAAAGACAAACACATGTACACACTCTTTGATTCAATTTTCCCATTTTGACCCTTTACAATGGAAGTGAGATGGAGCGAGAATTTAGAGCAGTGCCAGTTAGGCAGGTGGTCAGTAGTAGATTGTTATTTCTAAGGCCCTGTAATTGAGTACCTATTACAAGCAAGGACTTTTCACATTTCTATTTAATATTACCGTGTGTGTGTGTGTGTGTGTGTGTGTGTGTGTATGTGTGTGTGTGTGTGTGTGTAGGGAGGCAGGCACCTGTGTTTATGGGTGTGAATATACCCTTGTATGTGAGAACATATGGAGACTGGAGGTGAACCTCAGGAGTCTTCCATCTTGATTATTGAGAAAAGGTCTCTCACTGGGGCCTGGCTTGAAAATCAGGCTCGGCTAGCTGCACAAGGAGCCCCAGCAATCCCTACCGTCTTTGTTCCTCAGACTGGGATGACAAGTGTGTACCGTTACACCTGGTCTTTTCACATGGGTTCTGGGGGATCAAAGTCAGCTCCTCATGCTCGGTCAGCAAGCATCTCACTTCAAGCATCTCTCTAGCCTTGTCCTTCTTTATCACCGAGAAAGCCAATGCTCTGAGCACTGAGGTAACTTCTCAGGGTTTCATAGCTAGTTGGGAAGAGCCAGGGTCAACCCATGATCTGTCTCTGCCACTTTTCTACACTAGACAGACTGCATCAGGGACAAGCTTGTCAACATTGTGTCATCTGCCCTTCACTAGCATGGGTACAGCACGAGGGACGTTGCCTGGTCATCTTGTGTTTTCCTTTCTAGTCACTGGTAGTTGTCTGACGCTAAATTGGGCCTTGGTGAGTCTCCTGTGTTCTTCAGTTTACACATCCATCAGGTTGAGAACCTGTGTCAGACTGTCCAAGGCACTGGGGTTGGATGGTAGATGGGGGTGGCTTGTCATCCTTCTCAGGCCTTAGAGTACATGATAATCATTCTTTTCTGCAGTGTTATGTGCTGGGTCCAAGTTCAACCTCACGAGCCGATCGTCTTTGTTAGCCTGTCCGTGCTACAGATGGGACAAGTGGAGCCAGAGAGTAAGTCACCAGGTGTGGTGAGGCACATAAGTGGTAGAGAAGTGAATTGAACCCTAGGACTTTCCCATCATGCTATGCTGTTTATTCTTTAAAGACAATAGGTAGGATTTTGTATGTCTCCACCCAAGATATTTCTAGACCTCTCCAGACTGTCCCTTCCCTCGCCCTCAGAGCATCAATGGCACCACTTATCTGGATCCCAACCACACTAGCCATGCTCACTCCACCACGAACTGTTGCTTTCAGAGGATTTGACAGCATAGTGCAGAGCATATCTACCCTCCAGTTCGCGACTCCCTCCTGTGAGCATGCAGGAATCTGGCACCTAGGAAAGCTGGAAGGGAAGGGTCCACCCAGAGCTTGGCTCTGAAAGGACCACCAGGGAGTCGCTTCCCAAGAAGCAGGAACCAGAACAGAAGAAAATATGGCTTTTCCTCAACCTCTGCCATTTTGAGAATTTGGACAACAGGATCTTGCAGATTTTTCTCTGAGAAAACTTCCCAGAGACAGCAAGGAAACTGGAAACCAATATCAGCTGGAGATTCGGGGCTCAGAAGTGCTTGGTAAGCAAGGAACAGGGATGTCAACAGGAAATCTGGCTGTGCTCTCAGGAAAGGGAATCTGAGCCCTGGCTTACTCTTGCGTTTTGCCAATGGGTCTCACAAGAGAGGAACCTTGGCCTTTGGCATGCTAATCTCCTTGGCTATTCCATGGCCAGGAAGGGAGTCTGTAATATAGACAAGCCATTGCTCACTTTCCCTTGGCGTTCAGCTTACTAATACCCACTGAGTAACCAACTATAAAGAAGGCTGTGGAGGTGTGAAGGGACCACACCAGCAGATGAGGCATGACTCAGTTGGTAGAATTCTTCTCTAGCATGCACAAAATCCTGGGCTCAGTCTCTAGCACTGCATAAACCATGTATGATAGCAAATGCTGTTAATCCCAGCACTCAGGAAGCAGAGGCAAGGGGCTTAGAAGTTCAAGGTCATCCTTGGTTACAGAGGGAGTTTGCCCAGCATAGACCTCATGAGAAATGATGGTGATACTCTACTAAAGCACAACTTCTAGTGGCACATAATGCCCCTCTCGTGGTACATTTACATCACTAAAATGGATGTTTTCCTACTTGGATTGTTTGCATTCTTTTGGTGGCAAATGTGTCTTTACCTTTGAGTCATACAAGCCGTACTAGCTAATCGAGCACCAGGTATTTGCAGTCAACCTGCTCTGTGATGGCTCTGGTGGTTTCCAGGGGATTGGCTTCTGTTTGCACAATGGCTTTATGAGAATGGGATAAAGCCTTGACAAAGACTTTAGGCACACTTGGTGGGACTCACAGCTCAGAGGAGATGCTGTGTGGAGGAACGGAATCACCAGAGTACAAAAACACAGCCTCCAAGAGTGTGGCAACACTTCCAGGGATGAATAAGTTAGGATTGTAGATAGTCACTTAAGTCCCCAGGCGCCACTAGGCTACATGTGAAGAAACTGGGAAATTGTTTTCTTGCATGTCTCCATTCAGCTGTGGTGTTAGGATTCCCACAGGCTTGGCACAGCTGTCCTGGTAAAACCACAATGTCTAGAGCTTCTTGCTTATCATCTAAAGGACAGAGTCACCTAGGACCCAGAACTATTTTGGCAAGAGCAGAGCAGACTTTCTGCTTGTGTCCTCTCTGTCCAACAGTATACCAGCTTCATCTCAGCTCTGCTGGGCTTCAGTCACCAGCCTTACCAGCCACTCAGTGGGAGAACCCACTCTATGTGAAACACCAGGAAGAGAAGGACTCTTGAGTCCCTCTGGGGATAGATGGGGTCTGAGCCCAGGACTGCTGTCATTTTCACCACACATGGGGGCCTCTTTTGTTGGTGTGTGTGTGTATGTGTGTGTGTGTGTTAACATAGGGTTTCATGTAGACCAGGCTGACCTTTAATTTGCTATATAGTCATAGATAACCTTGACCCTTTGATCTTCTTACTCTTTCTACCTCCCTAGTGCTGAAGTTACAGGTGGGCCTCACCATGCCTGGTTCATGCAATGCCAAGGATGGAACTCTGGACTTCACAAATGCTAAGCAAGCATTCTACCAACTGAAGTACATCCCTAATCTCACTGTGTTTGTTTGTTTGTTTGTTTGTTTTTAAGTAAGAGCCATTCCACCAGAGTCCAAGTATCAAAAATAAATCAGCCCATGGGACAGAGAGTCAACTGACTCCAGAAAAATGTAGGCAGTTTCCCTGGACATTGGTCATATTACCCAAGAACAGTAATATCCACAAGCAGAGAAAGCATAGAATTTTGAGTTGGGGGAAGATCAATAGGGGAGAGTGATGAAGGGATGATAGGAGAGATAGAGAGGGAAGGAGGAAGAGAAGGAGAGAGAGAATGCATGTTTTGCCAACAATTATAAATATGAAGCAGACAAGGCTGTACCAGTTTCCTCAACGTTCCTCCCTGGAACTACCCAGCATTGCATCACTCTGCTGAGTTCATCTTCTCCACCGGGGAACAATAGTCCTTGCTCGTGAGGTTGACAAATGACATCATGTATTTATAGTGCCTGACACACACACTCAGTATGTTCAGCTAAAACCATCAGAACAGCAGCACATAGCTGGAACTATGTGCTGGCCAGACTCTGGCAAAAGCATCATGTTTACCTGCTCAGCAACCTTGCAACACCCCTGTGGAAGGCACAACACCTTCCTAGAATACCTTTGGAATACACAAGAAGAAATGTCATCAGATAACAGCAGAGGCCTGGAATACCACCTGGTCTGAAGATGTGACAGAAAGCACCAGGCCCTGAGGCAGTCATTGCAATGGTAGTTACTGCTGTCCTTACCTCATCTTGAGAGCAAATTTCAGGGCCCTTGAGTCTGACGCTGGGGAAAAGGTGTAAGGGGTGGCCAGGACTCAAACACAACTCACCTTCACAATGACATCCATGGCATTGTCGTTTTCCTTCTTCCGCTCTCCAAATGATCTCACATTGAAGGAGCAGAGCTTCAGGGCCAGGGCACTATGGAGGGCAAGAGAGAAGAGCAGCAAGGAAGCCAGGCGCAAGGAAGCCCGGTGCAGGGACATCTTTGTTCTCCTTGGACGTCGTCTGTCTGAATGAAGAGACAGCTCCTGGCTCACTGACTTATAAAGCCTGCTGATAACAGGAATTACTGGATCCCTCTGGGCCACTTTCACTTCTCTGAGGAACTCACAATCATGGGTTTTAATCCCCAAGGAAATGAAGACAATGGGTTGGCCTTTAGGGAGGCCTCTGTCTTCTTTGCCCTTGTAAGGAAAGTGCCTGCCTAATTTAGGCTACAGTCCCCTTAAAATCGGTCGTTATCTAAGCGGGCAGGGGTGGAGGTGGGGGATCAGTTTGATCTCTGGACATGTCTCCTATGGTAGCTTGCCATCATCCTTTTTCTGACAGTTCATGAACTTAGAAGTGTCCACCCAGAGGGCACTGGGCTGAAGGAGCCATCTGCTGGGGAAATAAAGATTTGGAGACTACTTGCCAGTGGACACATCAATGTGTTGGCTCTTTAACCATCTCCAGAGGTGTTATAAGGTGAGGTTCCGTTTGAATGAAATGAGGCAGAGAATACCTTGGGATCTGAGGAAGGCAAGATGGAGCGCCTATGGAGAACAAAAGTGTCACAGGCTGAGTCCCTCAGAGGCATCAGAAAGAAGCAAGGTACCTGCAGTAAAGTCCCCATGACGGGCGGGGATGGGCTGCACAAGCCGAACAGGTGTTTCCAGTGGCTGATGCTGCCGCGTGCAGGAATGAGTGAGCCGCTTGGCATGATCCTGTAATGTGCACAGATGACTTTGTCATCCCACTCACCAACAGCCTTGGGGGTAGGGTGACGAGGCAGCACCACTTGAGATTGTGTAACTCTAGCAAAATCCGCCTGTCTGAACTGAAGGGCCCAGGGAAAAAAAGCCACACCCGTGTTCCAGATTCTATAAAGCTGATTGACTAATAGAACTGCCGAGTCCAATGATCTCGCAGCCATCTATAGCGCACTTTAAAGGCCATTTATTGCCAGCTTCCGCGCTTGACCTAACATCCTTGTGACAGCTAAAACCCTTTTGGAACACACAAGAAGAAATGTCATCAGATAACAGCTGAGGCCTAAAACACGGATTTTTCCTGATTTGCTGAAGCCACCTATGCTGTACTCTCACCGACTTTCTTTTGTTTTGTTCCTATAAAAGCATACCGTGGGGCTGGAGAAATGGCTCAGCAGTTAAGAGCACTGGCTACTCTCCCAGAGGACCTGAAGGTGGCTCATAACCATCTATAGTGGGATCTGATGTCCTCTTCCAGCAAAAAAGGTGTAAATGCAGATAGAGCATTCACAAACCTAAAATAAATAAATAAGCTTAAAAACTTTTTAAATTATTTATTTATTTATTATGTATGCAGTATTTTGTCTACATGTATTCCTGCAGGCCAGAAGAGGGCACCAGACCTCATTACAGATGGTTGTGAGCCACCATGTGGTTGCTGGAAATTGAACTCAGGACCTTTGGAAGAGCAGGCAATGCTCTTAACCGCTCCAGCCCCCTTAAAAACTTTTTAAAAGAAAAAATTTTAAAACTAGGGGCTAGAGAGACAGTCCATCAGTTAAGAGCACTGGATAATTTTCCCCCAAGGACTGGGTTTAACTCCCGGCACCCATATGGCCGCTCACCATGGTCTATAACTCCAGTTCAGGTGATCTGACACCTTCTTCTGACCTCCACAGGCATCCGAGAAAAAAAAACACCCATACACATAAGTACATTAAGTAATTAAAAATTTTAACAATCCTTAAAACTGGCTATTGCTTTGGGAAACGGTATTTGGGGAAGCCTGAATCTGTGCTTCTAGGTCATCTCACTCATGTTTGGTTTTCATAGTCCCTTTGCAATGAGAGTTATATTTATGCAGGTGCCTTTGTACCAGCTGGTGAAATGGGCTCTGGGTTTCAACCGCACACGACAGCTTCTACATAGAGCTGTGCTTGGGCTTACAGAAAATCACCCTATGAAGGGAAAACCCAACTGTCATGCCTTCAGAATTCTTTGAACTGTCTTTCGTTCTCTTTTTCTGAGACAGGGTCTCTAGCTCAGCCGGACTCCTGCCTCCAGTCTCAGATGTGATTCCACACTCTCAGAAAGCGCACTTTCTCTCTCGTGGGGTCCAGGTCCCGTGCTTTGTTCCAGATACCACAATGTATCATCCTGGATGAGCTGCGTGTCTTCTCATCTAACGTCTGCCCTCTTCACTGGATATCTCTTCATAGGCCCAGATATCATGGGTGTGTGCTGACCAGGAAAGGATGGGCAGGTAGCAGGTGCTTAATAAGTCACCGTTGAACGCAAAATAAGGTGCTTAGCTGATTCTCCAAAGCCCAGGTTCTCCGTGATAGTATGGATGCTGAGCCAGGAAACTCAGTTTCCCTGGGCAACCAAAGGGACTCCCTTCACTAGCCACACAGACAAAAGAAAACAGTAGCAACAGCCACTGGAATAACATCTTCTATTAACTATTTAATTAGATTGATTCTCAGAGATTAACTCTGGAAGACTTTTGGGGTCTTGCTGAAGCTTGCATTTCAAGTACTCCCCACCCCCACCCCCGCGGAGATTCATGTGGTAGAGGCTTAGTTCCCAGCATGGAGCTGAAAACTATAAAAGTGGGCACTTAGTGGAAGGTTTTAGGTCATGAGAGGTGTGCCCTGAAGGAGACTGTGGAACAGCAATCACCTCTCTGGTCTCCTTTGGTTTTCTTTCATGCTCCAGCCCTGAGGGGAGCAACCTTGCTTTAATATCTGTTCCCTCTATGAAGTACTTGCCCTTCATAGGCTGCACATAAACACAGCCTATGTATCATGGGCTTGACCTCCAAGACACAGCCAGAATGAAGCACTTCTCTGCATGAGTTGATTGTCTTTCGTGTTACAGTGATAGGAAGCTAACCAACTCAGGGCCAGGTAATTCTCTGTCGTGGATCTGTTCAGTGCATTCTAGGTGCTAGCCTCCTGGCTACTTGCAGCTAGGTGCTAGTCTCCTCCACATTGTGACAGTCTCAGGGGTGCCAGGAACCTCTCTAGTTAAGAATGTTGATTTGGAGGTTAGAGCAAATATACTTCCAGTCACTGGCTGTTCGACCTTGGACATATAACTAAACCTCTCTGTGCCCATTTCTTCACCTTTAAAATGGAAGAGAATCACTTCCATATAGTACAGCTGTGAAACTTTAGCCTTTGAAGCGCTAACTCAGCAGAGCACCTGGTCCTTCATTTGTGTAGTTAAAAAAAAAGTGCTATCTCTGAACTAGTGAGATAGTGGCCCCGTGGTTAGGAACACTAGCTATACAACCACAAGGACTTGAGTTTGGAGCTCAGCACCCATGAAATATCTTGGGTGTAGTCTCATACACACCTACAACCCCAGGGTTGTGAGGGATGGAGACAGGGACTTGTTGGCTGCCAGTCTAGCCAAAAACGGCGGGCACTCCAAGTTCAGAGAGACCCTGCCTCGAAGGAAGAAGATGAAGAGGGGTGGAAGAGAACTCCTGACACCCTCCTTTGGTGCCCCCATCCACACACACATACATGAGCATGCGCCATACGCACGGCACTCATATGTAACAGACACACGGAGAATTAAGGAAGCAGCATCTAAAAACCATAGAAACTGTTCTTTCCATCTTACAGATGAGGAGTTAGAAAGCAGGAAATAAAGACAGTGAGCCTCAGTCTTTGGCCATCGTGTGACATCAAAGGCATCCATTTGGTTTAGTAAAACTAGTTCTCTTGGCTAATTCTTTGTTTACAGATACAAAAATGGCCCATATAACTTCAGACCTTGCTTGATCGATCAGACTCTGAGCTGGTGGTATTGCGATGCACAGACTATTAGATCTGCCAGGCTGGGTGGAACTAGGGAGGATTCAGTGAGATAGTGGCTTTGGGCCCAAAATTCAGGGCAGTGCCAAACAAATTACTGATCAAGGCAATTTAATTCCTTATTTTGTAAAAAATCAAAATTTATTCAAAAAAAATGCATCATGAACAGAGTATCGATATCTTAGATAAGGACACTGATGGGACCTTTCATTTGCTTTGACTTCTTCACTTCGCCTTGATCCTTCCGCTGGCAACTGCGGATGTGCAAAACCACTCCGTGGAGCCCCTTGAGGATGGACAGCAGGGAGGCAGCGCCCTCTTCTGGCAGATGGGAGCACAGTTTCTCAGCTAGGAAGCCGGTCTTGCCTTTGCGTCTGAGAACACTGTTCCTCAGATTTCCATTATTAGACAAAAGCCGCAGTCGGTCAAGCAGTGCCATTGCAGCCGCTTTGCCAATTCTTCCCACAGGCAGCGCCGGCCATTGCCTTTCTTTTCCTGCTTTCTGTGCAAAAAGGCAAGGCAAGTCTTTTCTAAAGCAGTTTGTTGGTATCAAGCAGCCCGCTCCAGCCTGACCGTAAGAGGTCGCTGTGAGGTACTGGCCCAAGACTCAGAAGAAGCACTTCTTTGTTTTAAGGGCTTTGTGGTGTCGTAGATTCAACGTATTTTTTTACGTTTAGCATCTTTCTTTGAAATCATCACATACACATCTCAAAAAGCGCTCACCCACTCCACCCAATTTTTCCTTTTCACTAGTTGCTATGAATACAAGCTTTTCATTCAGGAATGGGCCTCCAAACAGTGCATCAGGGTGTGTTTCCCAAGAACAAGTAGGTTTCCTTGACAGCCAGACAGGTATTACCAAAACCAGGTTTAACAGTTATACAGAAGTGCTCCTTCATCTATAATATTACTCCGGTGTTGTCAGCCATTACAATAAGGCCCTTTTTGTATTTTTTCCTGGATCCAACCTAAATTATGTATTTGCTTAGTAGTCTTGTCTCAGGTCACCTTTAACCTGTTACTGGAGTTGTTAGGTCAGAAGCGGGCCCTGGCATTCCTGGCTGGCCAAGCTTGCCATCCGTCCTCCACAGGCCTTAAAGAGACAAGTGGAAAAGGAGAAAGGAGATCTCTTCAATTGGTCATGCTGGGGAAAGGGACAAACAGGCCGGTGACCACCAAATCTGTCCTCGGAATCTTGACAGGAGGGTTAGGTTTAGATGGAAGGCCAAAGGTATGCACAGATGGACAATGCCAGTCAAGGTATGGCCCTGCCCATCACTGGTCTGCCATCATCTTGTCTGTACTGAAAGTTGGTCCAAAATGTTGTCAGAACTGCATCAAATCTCTTCCTGGGAGGCAAGTTCCCCTCTGGCTGACATGAGGTTGGGATCCCTTAGAATATCTTTGATTCTTACCAGAACTGACATAACTCCTTGCTCATTCGTGACCTGGAGCTTGTGGGAGTGCAGTCCAGTTACTTAGTTAAAGTCATAGTGTGTGTGACACTAAGGCTCTCTGTGTCTGCCTCTCCACCCACTTCTGCCACTCGGATGCGCTTTCTTTTCCTCTTTCTCTCTCTCTCTCCCTCTCTTTCTTTTCCTTCCTTCTTCTTCCCTTCTTCCCCTCTCTTCCTTCCTTTTTTCTTCATTCCAGACCTTTCTTTCTTTCTTTCTTTCTTTCTTTCTTTCTTTCTTTCTTTCTTTCTTTCTTTCTTTCTTTCTCTCTTTCTGGAGCTCAGGTAGCCGAGGCTGTCTTCAAACTTACTGTTTAGCTGAGGATGAATCAGAGTTTGAGTTTCCTGCTTCTACTTTCCAAGTTCTGGGCTAGGAGGCACGCACTACCTTATCTATCTTGGGATTTCTTAGATGAACATCTGCTGGCATCCCAGGACAGCTGGGTGAGTTAGACACAGGAAGCAGACATGAATTAAAAGTACTTAGTTGCTCACACTAAATCATCGCTATTTGATACCATCCATGACAACTGAAGGATAGTTTCTTGAACCGTGTAGGGCAGGCTATTTCTATGGAAACACAATTATAAAGTAATTATAATGGCTGTGGGTACCAAGCTGTAGTGGACCCCACATTTCATAGTCTCCTGGACATTAGCTCCTCATTTTACGGTTGAGGAGGTTATGCCTAAGAGTGGACAATCACCTGACCCAGATCTCTCAAGCATGAGGCACTTCCAGGAATATTTGGCTCTAAAATGTAAGCGCTGGTCAGCCACCTACATGACCTTTCCTCTGCATGGAATGGTGACAAGGTCTGCCACCATTCCAGCTCAGAACACGGAGAACAATTCACGGCCTCCTCATCCCTGGATTGCCAGCGATCAAAGATTAAACTCCGCAGTTTGAAACTTCCTGGCTTCGTTCAGCATCTCAGCCCAAGTCACAGTCAGAGTTACAGTTGCCGAAGACTAAAGATGTTTATTTGTGAGGAGCAGAGCACTGAGGTGGCCAAGCCTGTGCTACTTAGAGCATGGCAGAGAGGTGGAGGTCAGGGGAGGTTTTGTTTTTGTTTTTGTTTTTTTGTTTTTTGTTTTGTTTTGGTTTTTCGAGACAGGGTTTTTCTGTGGCTTTGGAGCCTGTCCTGGAACTAGCTCTGTAGACCAGGCTGGTCTCGAACTCACAGAGATCCGCCTGCCTCTGCCTCCCGAGTGCTGGGATTAAAGGTGTGCGCCACCATCGCCCGGCCAGGGGAGGTTTTTAAAGGAGGCTCCCACAAAATAATGTCAAACGGTAATCTTGGCGTCAATTGCAGCATCAGTCTGAGGGTAAACAGGTTCCTAGATAGATATCCTCAGTTTTGTTTTCCAAGGGACTCTCACTGGGGGCAAGCCAGGCTAGCCTTAAACTTGTCATCCTCCCGCCTCAATCTTTCCTGTGCTGGGATTGGGCATGTGCGCCACCATCCTTGGTTAGAAGCACTTTTTGTGTGCCATTGTGATGGCCTTTATGTAAGGTAGTGGTCCCGGGAGGCTTTATTGTGATAACCAGTACCAGAAAATAGACTTGGGGAACTCTCCATTCAGAAGCTCCTGGTTTTATTTTTGTGTTAGCACCAGTGACTTCATTCTGATTCTGATGACTTTGTCCTAGAGGCCTCCAGTGGTTTGTAAGGCATGTTTCAGGGGCACATCCCCTTCTGAGTCATCAAACATTAGACCCCGATATATCAATCCACCAGAAGCCACTGCAGCTGCAAAGTCAGAGCAGGAAAGCAGGTTTGAGCAGGTGACAAACCTCAACTAGGCAGTGACTCACAGATGGTTCTCAGGGTGGGCGTGACACGCCAAGTGTAGAAATTCCCTTGCAGAGCAGAGTCTCCAAAGCAGAGTCTCCCAGACCACACCTGGCTGCAGATCAGTGTTATTAACACCTTCTTCCTTAAGACATCATTCCTGGAGGACTTGACACAGTAGTTCTTGACTTGGGACTTGGAATCAGTTTCCACAGAGAATTTTTCAGAGATTTAACCAACAAGCTGCCCTTGTAAGGGTGGAGGTTGCCATGACTGAATATGCTTCATCCTCTGCAAAACTCACTGTGCTAGAACTGTGCTGAGAAGTGGTGAGGTCATTAAAACAAGATTAGATTACTAAGAGGGAACAATTCCCTTCTACAGGAATGGACTTGTTCTAGCAAGAGTGACTTATCAAGCCAGGTGTGGTGGCACATGCCTATATTCCCAGGACTCAAGAAGTGCAGGCAGGAGGCTGTCAGTGTAAAACCAGCCTAGGCTATATAATAATACCTTGCCTCAAAATTCCAGGTGACTACAAATGAAGTTCACACACTGGGCTTTGTTTTCTCCTTCTCCTGCTTCCTCCTCCTCTTTTCTACCCTGGCTTGAAGCAGCGAAAGGCTCCTACCCGAGGCTCCTACCTGACATGGATTTTCAGGCCTCCTGAGCCCCCAAGCAAGATGAGCCTTATCTTTTTGTTGTTGATGGTGGTTTGTTTTGTTTAGTTGTTTTTTTTAAAACAGGTTCTCTTTGTGTAACAGCTCTGGCTGTCCTGGAATTTGTTATGTAGACCAGGCTGGCCTCAAACTCAGAAATCTGACTGCCTCTGCTGCTGGAGCACTAGGATTAAAAGTGTGCACCACCGCACTTGACTCCTCATTTCTTTATAAATCAGCCCACCTCCAGGATGCTGTTATACCAGCAGAACACACACTAAGAAAGGCATAAAAGGATGAATAAGCTGGAAGGTGGTGGCAAAGGCAGGCAGATCTCTTTGAGGCCAGTCTGGTCTACAGAGTGGGTTCCAAGATAGCCAGGGGTACACAAAAAAATCCTATCTTAAAAAACAAGAAATCAAAACAAAACAAAAGGATAAATAAAATAGCTTCTTCCATGAAGGACTCAAAATTAAGTAATTAATGAGACTCATACAGTTTGACTGAGTTTTCTAGGTCTCTGAAATATCTATATCCAATGGCCATGAAACAGTCACAGTTTTGAGTTACCAGCCTAAATCTTAAGCTCAAATCATGTTGAGTCCCATTGGCCACTATTTGATCTGTGCTATTATGTCTTCTGACTGTAATGCAGAGGAGATGAGCTACCATCCCAGTTTGTCCAAGGTTGCAGACGGGTGAGTTCCTACAAAACTAGATTTTGAACACTAAATCAAAATGAGTCATGAGCAAATACGAATTAACTGATTACTCAAGCATTAGGATCAGAATAGGAGGCAGCGGATGGGTAAGCGGAAGGAGATAGACAAAGTATTTATTTTATTTAAGAATTTATTAACACCTGAACAAATAAAAGGGGCAGGTGCTCTACTCTCCCTATTGGATAAAAGGAGGTAAGCTAGAGCTGAGCGAGCAGACAACTGTCAGAGTACCCATTGAGTGAATGGCAGACGAGACCTACCGGAGAACACGTTTGTGTCCCCACCCACTTTGCATTGCCCTGAGGAGCTCCTGTGTCAGTGAGGTGCAGATAAAGACCAGGAATTCTTTTTAAAATTAATTCTGAGACTGAGAGCCAGCTCCTCTCCAAGAAGTCAGTGGAAGCTGTTTCCGTGGAGACCCGTTCACAGGCAACCAAGCTGTGTTCAAATGGAGCCCCAATAGTGAGGAGGCGTCATTTCTAGCAGGTCCCCCAGCTTCTCCAACACGTCTCCCACCATTTGTGATTTCAGTGGAGTCTTTATTGCAGCCTCCAGCATGTGACACACAAAGCTTCGGAGGCTCTCAGGAATGCCAGGTTGGTTGACAGTATAGATTCAGCAAACTATCCTGCTCCCTGCCCCTCATCACACCTGGAACGACCGGATGATTTATCCAACCCTAAGACACCATTTCCTCATTGTTAAATGGTAGAAGTATCAGAGGCTGGGGAAGAAAGTAAAAGGGTTGATACACGAAATCCACAATGTTAGGTCCAGGGTAGGCAAGGTTCAGAAACGTTCCCCACTGCCAGTGGCCGACTGCTCACCTGCCTTTTAATGAGACCAATCTACTTGGGAAATGGTGTGAAGGACCAGGAACCATGTCACTCTGTTCACTGAAGCTGATCTCTTCCAGCTTGGACTGAAACACCTCACTCTGCTGTGTTTCCACATCTACTCCGATTCTCATTCCATAGTCCAAGCTAGCTTCAAATTTGCTTCCTGCCTCTGGGTGTTAGGTGTGCTTCCACATCCAGCTTCAAATCCTCTAGTCTTGGGCTGGAGAGATGGCTCAGTGGTTAAGAGCGTTGCCTGTTCTTCCAAAGGTCCTGAGTTCAATTCCCAACAACCACAAGGTGGCTCACAACCATCTGTAATGAGGTCTGGTGCCCTCTTCTGGCCTATAGGCATACATGCAGACAGAATATTGTATACATAATAAATAAATATTTTTTAAAAGAATCAAAATTCTCTAGTTTTCAATATAAATACTCAAGTGTCCTGGCACACCTCCCCCCCCGACTCTCCCAACTGGAAAGTGGACCTAAGGGTGTCGTGTGTGCACTAGGCAAGTGCTACTCCTGTGCTGTGTCTGAAGCTGCCTTTTCACTATTTATTTTGAGACAGGGTCTCAAGTTGTTCAGACTGGCCTTGAACTTATCCTACAATCCATTGAACTTGCAATGTTCCTTCTTTAGGCTCCCTGGGCCTGTGCCACTGGGGCCAACTGTCACAGTACCTTTTTGCTGAGTTATTTCTCCTTTAGACATTTTTTTTTTATGATGAAGATGTCCCTGTGTACGTGGTACCTGCAGCAACTGTGGTGTTTCATCGGTGTTTTTACTCCACCTCTGTGTAATGCCACACTATGTGAAAACTGTGCTTTTCTGTCTAAGTCCCGAGGCTTTTCATTTTTTAATTGGGTGTGTTTGGGCTTTTCTTGACTGTGTTCATTCCTATGGATCTTAGAACAATCTCCTTATCAGTGTTGTTGAAACTGTAACCGCATTATCCCACGCCTGGTTTCAGAGCTTTCCTGAGCGCCGCTTCTTCTGGCTGCATTTACTAACCAGACGCAGTTCGTTAACAGACATCTGTGTCACACCTTGGGGTTCCTAGACCTGTGTCTCTCTGCCCAGTTTGAAGCAAAGACCCTCAGTCATGAAGGGCCGCTAGCATAGATTACTGAAGACCATGGAAACATTTCTGCTTGGTACACTGGATGATCATTTCTCTTGATCTGGTCTCTTGAACTAAGTTGCATTATTGGGTACATTCCATTCTCTGCTGAGCTCAGTTCTCCTTGGGGGCTGTTTTAACCAGCAGCTCATTTTCATGGCGAAGACATAAATTAGGAAACTGGCCCCCTTGCCTTCCCTCTCCATCTGCTGGCTTCCCATATGCTCACTTCCTTTTTTAAATTCATCTTTTAATTCAAATCTGGGCTTAATCAACCGTTTCCTGTTGCTAGCATTTGAAGCCCAGCAATTTGGGGGTTTAGTCCTGTTTGCTTCTCTGTAAAGGTCCAGGATAATATTGTGGAAATCTTCTGTCGTTTTCCACCTCCCTCTCAGGTGCTTGCAGAGTTCAGGCTTTGGGGAGGGCTCTCTCAAAAGTCAAACTCCTATCCTCACACAAATCTCCATGACTAGTGCTGGGCTCTGCTGGTGCTTTGCACAAGTGAGCTCAGTACAATAAGAATGATTTCGGGTGTTGATAAGATGCTCAGGGAATAAAGCACTTTTTGTGCACATACAGACCAGAGTTTGGATGCCTAGGACCCACATTAAAAACAAACCAATGAAAGAAAGGGACACAGTAGCATGTGTTTATAATCCCATCGCTCCTGTGACATGGGAAGTGGGGACTGGAGAATCCCCAGAAGCTCATGGGCCAGCTAATCTGGTCTACACAGCAGGGGACAACAGGGGACTGCTCAGAGCAAGGTGAATAGTGAATACCAACAGTTGCGGGAGTCCTCTGACCTCCACGTGGGCAGTTTGGCACGCATCACACATGTGCCCACAGGGACACATACACACATGCACACGCCCACTCACACATGTGCACAAGCACACATTTTGAGCTTCTTGGTTTAGTCTATCTGGGATCATATGCTACAGATTGACACAGTGACTTGTCTAGTTTGGGTTTTTAAAATTTTTCTTTCTGTTTGAGACAGAGCCCTGTTATGTACTTCCACAAACCCTGCAATTTAAACTTAGAGAAACATTCTCATTGAAGGAAAGAATCAGAGTGAATCTTTCATACCTGGACTTCAATGCAGTTTTGGGAGGTTAGTAATATTTTATTTACGAATAAAGAAATAACTGATATTTTGGGTCAGT
The DNA here is from genome assembly GCF_950005125.1 of Chionomys nivalis. NCBI lineage: Eukaryota > Metazoa > Chordata > Mammalia > Rodentia > Cricetidae > Chionomys > Chionomys nivalis. The sequence continues at coordinate 51,291,029 of NC_080090.1, read as the reverse complement.
TTGAGAGGGTTGTTGTTGTTGTTGTTTTGTTTTGTTTTTTTTTTTTTTGGTTTAAAATGCTAGTGTGTCATAGATTGCTGAATATTTAGAGTTAGAATTTTCCACATGCCACATCCTTCATATTTAATTCTATAACTGGCTTCGGAAGCAGGTAGCTCAATAGTTTCCACGCAAACTTTGTTTTCAGACCAGCACATCTGTTCATTATGACAATATTACTGGCTGACTGTGTGACTTTAGTGGGTTATTTAGTCTCTTGGAACCTCAATTTTTTTTCTTCATTTGTAAAGTGGGGCTAGTAATAGTGCCCGCCTAACAGGCTTGTTGGAGGCTTCGATGAGATAACTCATGACACACAGACACACTAGAATTCACTACCGTATATGTACTCATTCAGGTGGCTTTCAACTCTCCCAAGCTGTGAGCTCCTTTCCACTTTCATGTCTCCAGGGATGAGTGGCACAGAACAGGCAAATGTTAATTACCTGTTCCTGCATGCCTCACCAAGCGAGCTCACAGCCTGGGATAGTGAGAGCCACCTAAATGAATACATATACTATAGTGAATTGTGTGTGTGTGTGTGTGTGTGTGTGTGTGTAAGAGAGGGGGAAGGGAGAGCATGAATGCGCATGTGAATGAAGTAACAGGGCAGGTACTGCAAGGCAGTATCATCTGTAGTGCAAATTGAGCAGAGAGTTTAGTGCCTGGCTAACAGGTGCCACACAGATGTACGGGTGGGGGCGCGGGGGGGGCGGCTCATGCAAATGCTTTATAAGACTTGGAATTCGTCCAGCTGGCATCTGGGTACATGTGGGATCTTTTGTGTTTTGTTTTTCTTTTGCAACACTTCCATGTTGAGCATGGCCTTTGTGTGATTCTCTGGTTAAGCAATCTCCATTATTTTTTTTTCTTATAAACAGACTGGGTATTCATTAGTTTTCTTGTTGCTGGGATCAAATACATGACCAGGGACGGCTCAAGGGACATAGAGTTTCTTTGGGCTTGCAATTTGAGGGGTCCCAGAGGATGATAGTGGATACAGGGGAAAGATGGAAGCAGGGGTGAGAGGCAGCTGATCACCTTGCATCTGCGGCCGTGAAACACAGAGAGATGAAGGCCAGTGCTCAGTTCACTTTCTCCTTGATACTGGGTCTGGAACCCCAGAGCGCTGAATGATGCCACTCATACTCACTTCACCTTCCTATCTGGAAAATTCCTCAAAGATATGCCCAAACGTTTGTGTCCTGTGAGATTATATAGATCCAGTCAATTGAGAACAATGTTCATCTTTACAGACCCTAAGACCTTAAGGACAACTAGTGCATCTGGGGTCCACAAGATGACTCAGCAGTCACAGTGCTTACTGCCAAGTCTGATGACCTGGGTTCTAATCTCAGGACTCCTACAATGAAAGAACCAACTCCTATAAGATGTCCTCTGGTTTCCACACACATGCCATAGTGGTGTGTACTTACACACACACACACACACACACACCAATCAAACAGTCTGACTTGTCACCAAGAGAGTACCTAGCATGTGACAAATTTGTAGCAGTGTTTGATAAATTAGTAAATGAATGAATGAATGTTTTGACTCCTCACTGGCTATATGTTGACTCTGGGACCTATCCTGTAATCTCTCTGCAATATGGTGTTTGCAGTGCTTGTGGGGACTACATGGTTTTACTCCCAGTGACCGCAGAACAAACATGCAGTAAGCAGGAGCCACTATAGGCACCATTCATCTCTGACTGATGTTCTTCGGAGTCTAGGACACCTCTCCAGACTTGTGATGGGACAGAGCCTGAGGCGCTCTGTCAAGGGATTTTGAAACTCTTTTGCTAAAGCTGGGGTGAGACCTGACAGCTGATAAGGAGTTTCTGTTCGGCCAGGGGAGAAGAAAATTCTTTGACTGCCCTAGTCACCTGCACCTCAATGGTAGTGTCGAGAGTGTCATAGACTCAGCGGGATTGCAGGTGGGAGAGGCAAGGTGCTGGGGACTTCTTCATTTTTTCCCTACATTCTTGGCTTCACTGTAAGACTGGTGCTAATTAAGGTTTCTTTCTTGTCAGTCATCTTGTGAAGAGTCACCAAGAATGTGATTTGCCTCTAAGGTTCAATTAAGTAAGTATGTCCAGACAATAAAACTGTGAGGGGAAGAGACTGGCTACAGAAACTTCAGGCCTTTGGAGGTCTGAGACCAAAGGGTATGAATTAAAGGAGGAAAAAGGAGGACTAGCCACCCATTTTTAAGTTTTTGTTTGTTTTCGACTTGTTAGGGGTCAAACCCAAGGTCTCATGCTTCTTCTTCTTTTTCTCCTTCTTCTTCTCCTCCTCCTCCTCCTGCTCCTTCTTCCTTTTTCCTTCTGAGACTCACTATATACCCCTAGTTGGCCTGGAACTCATATAGATTCACCCGCCTCTGTAGTGATGAGATTAAAGAAATGTGCCACCAAACCTGTCAGGCCTCAGCCTGTGCCACTCTATCACTGACGTGTGTGTGTCTCAACCCCGTGTATAAACTACTGAGGAGGGAAATTTAAGATATCTTAAAAACAACCGCTTTCAAGCACACACAGTAAAGGTTACAGATGGCTTCAAGGCTAGGTCTTCTAGGAGGTTCTTTGTTCATTGAACTTATTCTTTTATTAACTAAGTCCTGAAATCACCCCCTCGGTATCTGTTTGGTAAATGCTCCCAGACTCCAAGGTTGCAGGGCCTACGGTAAGTGGCCACTGGAGAAGCCAGGGTAGCTCATTTGGGTTCTTTGCCTCTCTGGGTCTGTTGTGAGGCCATTGTGGACAAGCGGGTTGGAAAGGTACTAATATTACTGACTTGGTAGGAAGAAAGAAGGCCACAACAATTTCTCCAGGCCACCAGAAGATGGTGATTTGCCACAGAAGCTGTGGGAACAGTCACCTGAAGTGAGTCAGATGCAGTTCTTGAGGTCCGAGTGATGAGGCAGCCAACATCCGGCATGATGAGGATTCAGCCTGAGCCAGGAATCTTGTCCCAGACTTGGGGGTAAGTTCCAGAAACTGGATAGAAAATTGTTTTGGACAGGAGTGTGCACCAGTGGCTTCAGAGACCTCCACTAGGAAACTAGGGTTTCTTGTCCATTCTTAGAAGCTAAGACATGCTCAGCTTAATCCAGATCTGTTTGCTACGGAGTCTGCTGGAACATGCTAGGGGGCTGCCCTTACAGAGGATGTAAGTGGTCCAGAATCCTGAGGGACACTAGTTCCACCCATGTCTGCAGATAGAGGCAGATAGAGGGTCTAGGATTCTGTGCCGCAGGAAGACTTGTGCTGTGTGAGTATAGGGCCGGGTCTTTTACTTATCTCTATGTGGCCATACTTGTTAAAAGAATGGCTGGGTGTTTTGACTGGAGTTAAGCTTGCAGCACAGCGTGAGCCTAAAGGAATTTAGGGAGGGCTTCCTGGAATGACTTATTTATTTATTGATGTTTTGAGATAGGATTTCTCTGTAGCTTTGGAGCCTGGAGCTGGCTCTTGTAGACCAGGCTGGCCTCGAACTCACAGAGATCCGCCTGCCTTTGCCTCCTGAGTGCTGGGATTAAAGGCATGCGCCACCACCACCACCCGGCTCTGAAATGACATCTTTTCTTAACTGAGACTTTGGAACAGGAAGAGTAGCCAGGCCACACTGTCTTTTGCTTGGCCTTAGAAGGGAAGAAACAACAATATACTTTTCGAAAAGTTTTCTAGATGCTAAACACTAGGGTCTCATCCCTTCATCTCCACCCTATAGTTCAGTAGCCAAGTCTTACTTTGGAATTCCCAAGAGTCTTTATAAACTCTCAGGGTCAAGATCCTGCTTGGATCTTTTTGGTGGGTGAAAGGCTCAGAAACGCTTGGCACACAGTAGATGCTCAGTAAACCAAACAGTGCCCGGTGAACTTTGGCTTCGCCTGGCAACGTGGCAATATTTGCTCCCTAATGTCCGCCCCTGAGCACTCTTTCTGCGAGGAACGATTCAACTCTTCCTCTGGGAACCCACTAGATGCTCGTGCCTTAGGTTCACGGTTGGTGGAGGCAGGCTTCTGGGGAAGGACTGAACTGCCGGGTTTAATGTCTTGAGTTAGGGACACGAATTAGCTCGGGGTAGCGGTCCAGCATACCCCAAACAATACCCGGCTGCTGAGACACAACGCACGGTTCGAGCGGGACGGGTTTTTCTGTCGGAGGACGCGAGCGTGCGCGTTGCGCCTTTAAGGAGACATTGCCAAGCCTATCACTGAGAGCTGGGAGTGCGCAGGTGCGGGGACCTGGGAACGGAGGGCGTTGATCCGGCTGCTGGACCCTGGCCTCTGAGGTCTGTCAGGTGAGCGAGGCGGGAAGTTAAGGTGACTGTGGCTGTGCTCTTAGGAGAGGGATGGCAGCCTCCCACGACCTGGCCATCTGCCCCCATTTTCCGAGGCCAGCCCTTCCACCCCAGCATCGCAAGGGTGAATGCAGATGGGTCCGAGATACAAACCTCCCTTCCTGTTCCATTTTCCCGCTTTCTCTTAAGGTGCGGGCGCGGGGGAGGGGGAGGCCTGAGATGGTCCCAAGCCGGGTCTCCCCACTGGCTGGCTCGCTGCCAGCTTTCTTAAGCTTAGGAATAGAGTGAGGACTGAGTGGGATATGCATCCCATGTCTCTTCTCCCGATCCTCCGTGCTTGCACCAGCCGCGGTGCCTTTCTCCTAGTGCCAAGGTGGGTTTGGTCCTCCACCTCACGCACTCCAACCCTGCTACCTTCTCCGCTCTAGAGCAAGACGACAACTAGCTTTTCTGGTACCGGGGAATCGCGGCACCATTTTTGCGGATTTGTAGTCTCGTCGATAGAAACATTTTAAAGCTCGGGAACCATGTTGCTAGAGTTTGAGAGAAAACTGGGCAAGCAGGCTGTAAATTTCTGTGGCTGGTGGAAGGAGGGAGATGGAGAGGAAAGTCGTGCCCTTTGAGTTAGGGTCAACACAGGCTCAGCAGTGGAAACTCTGCAAGCAACTGTGTGGAGCATCAGGGAGAGATCTGTTCAGAATGTCGGGGACAAGCATGATTAGCTTTTTGAAATAGAGCTCAGAAAAGTGGGCAGACTTAACAGTGAAGATGTGCCAGCAGCTGCCTCTAGGGAGGGGCTTCTGAGCTCTTATCTCGCTAAGTGATAATTATTCCTACCCTTACCTACCACGTCTTTGGGTACGTCGTCCTTGCTGAGAGGCAGTCTCCTGGCTAGGTGATTGACAAGCCCAGTTGGCTCAATTTTTAAAGACCACGCTTTACCGGGAGGAAATGCTTTCTTGGGGGGGGGGGGTCAACAAAGACTACCAGCCTCTAGTTTCCTCCCTTGCATGTGGTACTTGAAATCTTAAAGGAGGGGAATTATGATGCTTCCTGTTCTTTCTTTCTTTCTTTCTTTCTTTCTTTCTTTCTTTTTTCTTTCTTTCTTTCGCTTTTGTTTGTTTTAATTTTTTTTTTTTGAGACAGGATTTCTCCGTGTGCAGCTGACTAGAACTCTCTCCCGAGATCAGGTTGGCCTTGAACTCACAGATGCACCTGCCCAACAAACGTGAGCTTCTCGCCAGGCGGTGGTGGCGCACGCCTTTAATCCCAGCACTTGGGAGGCAGAGGCAGGCGGATCTCTGTGAGTTCGAGACCAGCCTGGTCTACAAGAGCTAGTTCCAGGACAGGCTCCAAAACCACAGAGAAACCCTGTCTCGAAAAACAAAACAAAAACAAAAACAAAAACAAACGTGAGCTTCCTTAAAAAAAAAAATGCGTTGCCAGGGAGACAAGAGGTGGAGCCCAAAGCGCTTGATGGGAGAGGGAGTCCTTTCTTCAAGCCTGTCTGGCTACCTAACACTCCCAAATGACCTAGTTCCCTGTCACCTCTCTTACCATGACCAGACTTCCGTACCTACCCTAAGATTTCTCTCTTTCCGCGAACATCAAATCTCCTTTGAGCTTCTGATGCCTTCGCATGTCCCAATTCCCTCTCCCTTTGGAGAAGCCAGGAAGCTGGTG